>NW_007728868.1:21358-23234 GCF_000696425.1 Galeopterus variegatus | reverse complement strand
TTTTTTTTTTTTGGCGGATAGCTGGCACAGAGATGAGTATTTTAGGTAGGCAGAAGCAAGAGGGTATTTCTTTGCTCTGACCACCACCAGAAAAAAGACAAGTGGAAATAAAATTTTCTATCCCCTCACAGCATCTTGTTAAAATGTATTATGTTCTTTGGTCTATGTTATTTTTGTGTGTGTGTGTGTCAGTGGGGAAGCTGGCTTTATCTGCAAACCGAGAGATTTGATAGCATTGTGGGATTGTAAATACTTTGAATTCTTCCTGCAACACCATTTTCACTGTGCTGCTCACATTTAATGAATTCCTAGAGACTACAGAATAATGTTTGGAACAGATTGATGGGGCAGGAGGCTGGAGTCAGGGAAGTGAGATAGGTGTCTGCTAGTGTAGTTTAAGTGTGGATGACAGTGACCAGCATCATAGCAGAAAGATAACAATAAAGGGAAGAACATTTTGAAGAAAGAGCTAATGGGGGAAGGAGAAAGTTTGTATGCAAGATACCGTGTAATGGAACATATTATAGTTATTCTTTTGAGGATGGTTTTAAATTAATTTTGATGACTGATTTATACTATNATATTATAGTTATTCTTTTGAGGATGGTTTTAAATTAATTTTGATGACTGATTTATACTATCTGCTTAAAATAAATGGAGTTGTAGAATTGGGTTCAAATTTAGGTTCCTCTTTTTTTACAAAGTTGTGTAACCACAGGCAAGTTTATTTGTCTGAGCCCCACTATCCTCATCTGTAAAACAGGACCTATAATATGTCCCTCATAGAGTTGAGGTAAGGATTAAATGAGATAAGGCACCTGGCACATACTCTCACCACCTGTTGATTCCCTTTCCTTATATCATCTAGTCTTGACACCAGCTGCATTTTAATGGTTACTTAAGACCTTGCTACTCAAAGTCCACTGAAGGGTGGCATTGAATGTCAGGTCTCACCCCAGGCTTACTGGATCAGAATCTATAGTTTAAAATAGATTCACACTAAACTATGAGAAACATTGGAACCTTAAGGGATTTCTAATGAGATTTCCTCCTTTTCATCTGAGTTCCTAATGATTTGATCATTCTCTTACCTTTGGCAAGTTAG
Source organism: Galeopterus variegatus (assembly GCF_000696425.1). Taxonomy (NCBI): domain Eukaryota; kingdom Metazoa; phylum Chordata; class Mammalia; order Dermoptera; family Cynocephalidae; genus Galeopterus; species Galeopterus variegatus. The sequence continues at coordinate 22,129 of NW_007728868.1, read as the reverse complement.
TTTTGCTATATACTCTTACCTGAAACTATTTTAGATGAAATATGAGCACCTGTTCAGAATGAAAGTTAAATTGTAGAAATCTTTACACATTATTGTTAAATAGTGTTAAAAGTTAGGTTTAGCTAGAATTCTTTATATTGTGAGAAATACAAAAGAATGCATAAGACATGTTCAGTTTAAAGAACAATTATAAACAAATACCTGTGTACGCACCATCCATCAACTTTTTGAAGTACTCTTGTATACCCCAAAAAATTGAAAACAGGAACTCAAATGGGTATTTGTACATCAGTGTTAAATAGTAGCATATTCACAATAGCCAAAACTGGAAACAACCTAAATGTCCATTGATGGGTGAATGGATAAACAAAATGTGGTATATACATACAGTGGAATATTATTCATCCTTAAAGAGGAAGGAAATTCTGATATGTACAACACATGGATGAACCTAGAGTCTTAGTCTGTTTCATATTGCTATGACAGAATATCATAGACAGGGTAATTTATTTTATTTTATTATTATGATTTTTTTCCCTTTTTGTCTTTTTTTGTGACCGGTAACGGGATCGCAACCCTCAGTGTCGCGCCCGTACCGCGACTGGCAACGGGATCGCAACCCTCGGTGTCGCGCCCGCACTGTGCTCAACCAGTGAGCGGACTGGTCTGTATATGAGATCCGAACCCTTGGCAGGAGCGCCGCCGTGCTTCCAAGTGCCGCACTCTACCCAGTGCGCCACCGGGCCGGCCCTAGACAGGGTAATTTATAAA
>NW_007728868.1:18994-20378 GCF_000696425.1 Galeopterus variegatus | reverse complement strand
ACTGGCTGAGTGTGGTGCTGACAACACCAAGTCAAGGGTTAAGATCCCCTTGCCAGTCATCACTAAAAAAAAAAAAAAAAAAGTTAAAATGGTAAATTTTATATTTTGCTACAATAAAAAGTTTTCAAAAAAACCCCACTAAAAAACGCTATGCTAAAAACCTTGAATTTTAAAGAATAGGCATTAAGGAATTGATGACAGTTTTTGATCATGAAGATTAATCCTGCAGCAAAATAAAGGATAGATTGGAGAGAGAAGAAGTAAGGAGATTGGAAACCAGCTAATCCTCTGTATTGCAGTAGTTTAGTTAAGAGATAATGTGGGCCTGATGTAGGGCAGCAGTGGAGAGAATTGGAAAGGAGTGAATGAGAGAAATTTGGCGACTAATTGGATGTGGGAAGAAAAGGAAAAGGAAAAATAAAAAAATGACTCCTAGGTTTTGAGTCAGGAAAACAGGAAGACAAGTAGGTGGCTAGACAAATGTTCAGTATGAATTGGTGTCATGTGTACAGAAGGCAACTAATAATATGAAAATGGGAGAATGAAGTTCAGGAGAATCAGACCTAGAGATGAGTTTTGAAGTCATCCATCCATCCATCTGTCCGTCTGTCCATCCGTCCATCTATCCTTTTGAACAAATGTTTAATTGAATCTGTGCCTTTTGCCAGGCATATCAAATGAACACGCCAGTCTCTAACCTCAAGGATCTCACAATTTAGTGAGTTATTCTCTTAGAGGTAATATTTGAAACTTTTTGATTGCCTAAGGAGAAAATGTAACAAGGAAAGAGAAGGCAAAAAATGGAATCTTAGGGGCCACATTTACATTTAGGGTATGAAAGGAGAAAGGAACCACAAAATGAGGGGTCAGAGGTCATAGAGACCAAGAGGAACATATAGTCATCAAGAAACTGAGGGGCTGGCCAGTTAGCTTAGTTGGTTAGAGCATGGTGCTGATATCACCAAGGCCCAGGGTTTTATCCTTGTACCAGCCAGCAACCAAAAAAAAAATTTTTTTTTAAATTAAAAAAATAAAAAAACAGACCATGTGTGGGCAGGGAGTATGTGGGAAATCTCTGTACCTTCTGATGAATTTTGCTGTGAACCTAAAACTGCTTTAAAAAATAGTCTATTGAAAAAAGAGAGGGGTCGGCCTGTGGCTCACTAGGGAGAGTGCAGTGCTGATAACACCAAGGCCCCGGGTTCGGATCCCATATAGAGACCGGTCCGCTCACTGGGTGAGCGTGGTGCTGACAACACCAAGTCAAGGGTTAAGATCCGCTTACCGGTCATCTTTTTTTATTTTCCTTTTTGTCTTTTTTCGTGACCGGTAACGGGATCACAACCCTCGGTGTTGCGCCCACACCACGCTCAACCAGTGAGCG
>NW_007728868.1:8900-18444 GCF_000696425.1 Galeopterus variegatus | reverse complement strand
TGAGCGTGGTGCTGACAACACCAAGTCAAGGGTTAAGATCCGCTTACCGGTCATCTTTTTTTATTTTCCTTTTTGTCTTTTTTCGTGACCGGTAACGGGATCACAACCCTCGGTGTTGCGCCCACACCACGCTCAACCAGTGAGCGGACCGGTCTCTATATGGGATCCGAACCCTCGGCGCTTGCCGCCGCGCTCCCAAGCGCCGCACTCTACCGAGTGCGCCACCAGGCCGGCCCCCGGTCATCTTTTAATAAAAGAAAAAAAAGAAAGAAAAAAGAGTCATCTCTTTCTTAGCAATTTTTTTTTCCTTTTTGTCTTTTTTCATGTCCGGCAACGGATCGCAACCCTCAGTGTCGCGCCTGTACCGGACCGGGACCGGCAACGGGATTGCAAACCTCAGTGCTGCGCCCACACCTCGCTCAGCCAGTGAGCGGGAACCGGTCTGTATGTGGGATCCGAACCCTTGGCGGGAGCACCACCATGCTCCCAAGCGGCGCACTGTAGCAGTGCGCCAGCTGGCCGGCCCTTTCTTAGCAATTTTATTTCATCTTTCCCACATGTAAAATTGAATCTGTTCATTAAATCTTACTATAGTGTTAAACTTGTTTAACTTGAAGAACCTAGTAGAGTGATTCAAGAACAATGCTTCAGGGCTGGCTGTTTATACCGCTCAGTTGGTTAGAACTCGGTGTTGATAACACCAAGGTCTAGGGTTTGGATTCCCTTGCTGGCCAGCTGCCAAAAGAAAAGAACAATACTTTGTTATCCTAGTTCTTTAAAAAACAACAACAATGTCTTATACCACATTTTACAGAAAAATAGTTTTAGGAGGAATAAACTTTTTTTTAACCTTTTAATTAGCTTTATCAAGTTTTGTGGTTTTTTGCCATATTTGCTTCAGAATTTTTTTTAAAGGAAAATAGAAGACACAGGTAGCAGTTTAAGCCTTATGTGTTCCTCTTCCAATCCCAGTTGCATTTATCTCTCTTTAAAATAACCATGATGAGTTTGATGTTTATCATTCCCATGTATATTTGTATATTTTACTATATATTTTTGTATTTATAACACTATATAGGGATAGTTTTATATGTAGCTATTTACTTAATATAAATGACAATCAGTGTTTATTTTTAAATGAGCAATATGTTGTACAAATTAGATGTTTTATGAAATCATTTTTATGAGTATAAAAAATGAGCTGGTGAACATGTTTTTCTTTACTAATGACTAAAACATTTTTTACTAGCTACCTACCTTGTTAGGTTTAAAGTTAATACAACTTATATATATTATTTTTTAATTATTTATTTGCAGGTAGCTCCTTGTTCTGGTCATACCACTGTGTAAATACGAAATAATAATAAAAATAATTAATTATGTAAATCTACTATTTTAGTTAAGTAAGCCATCCTATAAAATTAAGTAAACACTTAGAAATATAACTCTAGGCTTCTCTCAAGTATTGCTGCATTTTAGTAAAATTGATAAAAACAGAACTTACAGCTAGGCTGATTTTTTTTTTTTTTTAAAGATGACCGGTAAGGGGATCTTAACCCTTGACTTGGTGTTGTCAGCACCACGCTCACCCAGTGAGCAAACCGGCCATTCCTATATGGAATCCAAACCCGTGGCCTTGGTGTTATCAGCACCGCGCTCTCCCGAGTGAGCCACAGGCCAGCCCCAACAGCTAGGCTGATTTTTAAAGAAAGTTTTCTCTGTTTCCTAAGTTGGGATACTTTAGTCAAGAAGTTAACTATGGAGGGAAATAAGAAGAAAAGTATTTTTTCTCTTTTTGTGTAATGCAAGCAGATGAGCATTAACATAAGTAAATTGCCTAGGTTTAGTTACTTTTTTTTTTTTTGCCTTTTTGCCTTTTTTTCGTGACCGGCAACGGATCGCAACCCTCAGTGTCGCGCCCGTACCGGACCGGGACCGGCAACGGGATCGCAACCTTCGGCGTTGCGCCCGCACCTCGCTCAACCAGTGAGTGGCCGGTCTGTATGTGGGATCCGAACCCTAGTCGGGAGCACCACTGCACTCCCAAGTGGCGCACTGTAGCAGTGCGCCACCGGGCCGGCCCTGTCAGTAACTTCTATACTAATTCTTTGTAAAGGACCAAAATTAGAAAATTGTTAACTCTTGGAAATTGGAAAGAAAATATTTCTGTTTGTATTAATATACAAAATGTTCCACTTCATTCAGAAGTCAGAAATAGGAATAGGAATTTGTTTTTCTACAAAGTAACAGTAACAAACTCTGCTATCAAAATGAAACTAGAGATTATAAAATCATTTGGGAATGAAATATTATATATACTATTTACATGTTGAAAAATAGTTTCAGGGAATTTTAAAGATAGTATGAGATTTGAAATTATGGAATGATTACTGGACACAAAAAATGTAGAATGTATAAACATATATATTATTATTTCTCTGTGTATGCCTCGTATGCATGAGTGCATGTTTCTCTTGGCCCCGGGGGTCTCAGGAGGTAGGACTACAAGTAGCCTGTGCCAGGAGTCCCTCAGGAAGCAGGGCCACATGTAGCCCTGCCAAGAGAATGCAGCGAGGTGAATTGCTCAGGACGCACCAGAGATTGGAGCTGCCACCTAGGGAGGTGGGCATCCAGAAACCAGACACAAAGATCTGGGACTTAGCGCATGCACTAAGCAACTTTATTCTCTGAAAGCATGTGTTATATATATTTTAGCCAGCTGTAAACCCCACCCATTACCTCCCTGTCTCCCAGCCAACCCCATAGGAAGTCTGTGGTTTGCAGTAAAGCCTTGCAAATTCTTGCTGACCTAGGCTCAGTCCTGTATGGCAAGAGTGATACCATCTTTAATATGTGTTCTTCTTCATTTTCCTCCATATGAGGACTTATCCTCATGTGGTCTGATTAAAGGATTATGCTCATTGGAAACCAAAATCAAATGAAACTGATCTCAGCATACTATTTTATTTTATTTATTTTTTATTTATTTATTTATTTATTTATTTTTTAAAAAGATGACCGGTAAGGGGATCTTAACCCTTGACTTGGTGTTGTCAGCACCACGCTCAGCCAGTGAGCGAACCGGCCATCCCTATATGGGATCCGAACCCGGGGCCTTGGTGTTATCAGCACCGCACTCTCCCGAGTGAGCCACGGGCCGGCCCCTCAGCATACTATGTTATCTCCCTTTGGACCTATAGTTATGTGGCAGTGTTTTCAATGGATATTTCTTTGCTAGACTTAGAACAGTTGGTATGAATGTTTGTAAAGTGCATGTTTTTCTTTGGATAATTTTTACCTCCCTATATAACAATATAGCGTACACTATCTTGCTAAGCAGTTTGAAATAAATCAAAGCTTGTGCTTATTAAAAACATTGATTCATCTAATTTATTGTTTCAGAATATACAACTGTTTTACTCAAAAGAAATTATTTAGTAAACATGTCTTGTGAAAATTAGCATATACGGTAAAACAAATTTATTTTCACTACTGGCTTTTTAAAAAATGCTTTACTTTAACCATTACTTCTGCAACTAGAAATGTAAAACAGAATACAAAAAATATTTGAGTACTTACTATGTGCCTTACAGTTTTTCCAAGAGGTTATATGTATTAAATCATTTAATCCTCACAATGGCTCTATGAGATAGGTACTATTATTATCCATATTTATATATATTATATACATATTTTTTTACTTATTTTTGTGGCTGGTTGGTACAGGAATTGACTCTTGACCTTGATGTTATTAGCACCACACTCTAACCAGCTGAGCTAACCAGCCAGCCCTCTCCACATTTTATGGATAAGGAAACTAAGGCAACTTTTTTTGGAAACTAAAGTAAATTTTTAAAATTTAAATATATATTTTTTCAGGCAGTTGTGATTTCAGGATATACTTTTCTTTCAAACTTAGTTTTATTTATACTTGTACAAAAGTATTTCTGTACATTTTAACAACTAAAACAGTAACTTTGTTTTGAGGATTCTTATGGTAGCCACTGTTTTCTGCAATCTTTCATCAGTAGTGTGCCTTTAATTAGGGCAGGGCTAATTAATAAACGATTTTTCTTTTATTATTTAACTCCATGTAATGGAAATTTTCAAATATATACAAAAGTAGAGAGGATAATGTAGTGACTCTCTGTATACTCATCACTTAGCTTCAGAAGTTACTAACATTTTTGCCTGTTATATTTCAACAATCTCCCTACTTTTGGGTAGAGCGGGAGGATGGAGAATTTAAAGCAAATTCTAGAAGTACTGTCATTTCACTCAGAAATACTCATTTTTTTTTTCATGTATTTTGCAGTTCTGTTATTGAGAGTGTGCATACTTAGGATTGTTATTTCTTCTTGATGAATCTCCTTATCATTGTGAAATGTTTTTTTTTTTTTTCTTCTGGGTAATATTTCTTGTTTTGAAGTCTGCAGTGTCTGATATTAATAAAGCCACTATAGTTTTCTAATGCTTAGAGTTTACCTTGTGTGTCTTTTCCCATCCTTTTACTTTTAACCTCTATGTGCCTTCAAATTTAAAGTGCGTTTCTTGTAGAAATATTGTTAGGTTTTGCTTTTTACTCAGTCTGTAATCTCTGTCTTTTGATTGGAGTGTTTAGGCCATTTATATTTAATGTGTTTTGACATAGTTGAGTACTAATCTACCATCTTGTTATTTGTTTTCTCTTTGTACCATCTGTTCTTTGTTCCTTTTTATCTTTTCCTGCCTTCTTTTGGATTAAGTGATTGAATATTTTTTAGTATTCCATTTCATCTCCACTATTGGATTATTAGCTACACCTGTTTTTGTGTGTGTGCTTATAGGGCTTACACTATACATATTTAATTTTCCACAGTCTACAACTGTGTGTAGTTTGTAACATTTTAAATTTGTCTACAGTCTATTTTATAGAGGTATATTATACCTCTTCACATAATAAGACCCCATACTTCCATTGTTCCCCGTTCTTCATGCTGTTGTTGCCATACACTTTGCTTTTATTTATGCTGTAAATCCCACAATACATTATTTTTGCTTTAACCAATGAGTTACTTTTTAAGGAAGTTTTAAAAGTGAGAAAATTTACCCGTATATATTTGTCATTTCCTGTGCTCTTCATTTCTTTGTGTACAGTCATGTGCTGTGTTATGACATTTTGGTCAGCAAAGAACACACATATAACAGTAGTTGAAGCAATAGGCTGTACATATAGCCTAGGTGTGTAGTACGCTATACCATCTAGATTAGTGTAAGTACACTCTATGATGTTTGTACAACAATGAAATCGCCTAACAATGCATTTCTCAGAATGTATCACTGTAGTTAAGCATTGCATGACTGTTTATCAAAGTTTCTACTTGATATCATCTTTCCACCTGAAGAACTTTGATCGACATTTCTTGTAGTGCAGGTGTACTAGTATTATAGTCTTCCACCTTGCTGGTCTGAAAATATTTTTATTTCACCTTTATTTTTTTTTTTTTCGTTTTTGTTTTTTTTCGTGTCCGGCAACGGATCGCAACCCTCAGTGTCACGCCTGTACCGGACCGGGACCGGCAACGGGATCGCAACCCTCGGTGTCGCGCCCGCACCTCGCTCAGCCAGTGAGCGGCCGGTCTGTATGTGGGATCCGAACCCTCGGCGGGAGCGCCGCCGCGCTCCCAAGCGGCGCACTGTAGCAGTGTGCCACCGGGCCGGCCCCTATTTCACCTTTATTTTTGAGGATATTTTCATGCATATAGAATTCCAAGTTGAATTTTTTCTTTCAGCACTTTGAAGATGTAATTTCATTGTCTTTGGCTTTCATAGTTTCTGACAGTCATTCTTTTGTTCCTTTTTTCATTGACTGCCTTAGAATTTTTTTCTGTCACTGGTTTTGAGCAATTTGATTATGATGTGCCTGGGTGTGGTTTTGTCTTTGTGTATGTGTTTTTATCCTGCTTATTTTGTTTAGATTCTTTGATCTCTGAGTTTGTAGTTTTCATCAGATTTGGAAATTTTTCATCATTTCTTAAAATGTTTTTCTGGTTCCTCCCCACCCCCTTTTCCTTAGGACTCCAATTACATGTATGTTAGACCTTCTGATATTGCCCCAAAGGTTACTGAGGCTTTGTTAATTTTTTTTTTTCAGTCTTTTTTCTCTCTGTGCTTCAGTTTGGATAGTTTGTGTTGCCATGTCTTAAAATTCATCTAATCTTTCTGCATGGTCTAATCTGCTATTAATTAGATGTGGTAACATTTTCATTTTGTATGTTATACTTTTCATCTCTAGAAATTCCTCTTTTTTTCTTTTAAATATCTTCCATTTCTCTATTATAGTCATGTTTCCCTTTAAGTTCTTGAGCATAATGATATACTTCTTATAGCTGTTTTAATATCCTTGTCTGGTAGTTCCCTCATTTGTCATTTCTGGGTCTGTTCCTATTGACTAACTCATCTCTTAATATGGATCATATTTCTTTTCCTCTTAGCAAGTCCAGTAATTTTTGGTTGGGTATTGGATGAATGTCTGGTTTTTGTCTTCCTTTAAAGGGTGTTTTGAAAAAATAAATAAAAATAAATAAAGGGTGTTTTGGCAGGCTAAGTTGCTTGTAGATCAGTTTCATCTCTTTGAGGTCTGTTTTTAAGTTCCCGAGTGGATTTAGAGTAGTCTTCATTTCAGGGACAGATCAACCCTGTGCTAAGGCATGAATCTTCTGGGGTCTCCACTGTATATCCCAGATGATCACCAACGACTGTCCACTCTTGACTTGCTGGAGGTTGAATGTTCTTCCTCCAGAACTGTGGGAATTGATCAGCTTAAAACCTTACTGCCATCCCTTGCCTGACTTTGTGGAGTTTCACGATGTGTGAGTTGCCTAATACTTAGGAAAAGATTCCAAAGGACACTGCAGATTTTTGGAGTTCTTTCTTTTTCTGTGTAGCTTCTTTCCTTTCTGGAATTTTGCTTCATAAGTTACAGCCTCTTCAGCCTCCCTGAACTCTGTTATCTGTCTCCTCAACTCAGAGAGATTGATGGGCTCTTTTGGTTCCCCCTCACTTCATTGAGGCCCAGAAACTGCCTGTAGGCAGAAAGCCTAGGTGATCTTATGGGTCACTTCATTTTTTTCTCTTTCCTCAGGAATCCTAGTCCTCTACTGCTTATTATTTGTCCAGTTTTCTAGTTGTGTTGATGGGCTCTTTTGGTTCCCCCTCACTTCATTGAGGCCCAGAAACTGCCTGTAGGCAGAAAGCCTAGGTGATCTTATGGTTCACTTCATTTGTTTCTCTTTCCTCAGGAATCCTAGTCCTCTACTGCTTATTATTTGTCCAGTTTTCTAGTTGTTTATGGTGTGAGTTTAATTTTGGTTCTTAATCGCCATCATGGCCAGAAGTGGAAGTGACTCTTTTTTTTAGTAATTGCTATGCCATTGTTCTCATTTACCAGAAATAACAATAATTCCTTAAAATCTATAATACCCACTCCGTATTCTGATTTTTCTGATTATCTCAAAGATATGGTTTTATAGTTGTTCACATCAAGGTCCAGAAAAAGATCCACATTGCATTTGGTTGCCAGATCTCTTAGCAGTCTTCCCTCCTTCCTTTATTTTTTTCTCCTTTTTTTTTTCTGCATGCTGTTGATTTATTGGAAAAACTAGGTCATTAGAACTGCATATGTCCCATAGTCCATATATTTGTCTAAGTGCTTCCTTGTGGTACCATTTAACTTGATCTAGGCGTGATTAAATTAAAAATTTAAAGCAAGAGTACTTAATAGGTGGTGCTTTGCATCACCTCATGGCACAGTGTGTCTTGCTGTTAGTCATGCTCACACTGAGCTCTGGGTTCAGGTGATACTAGCGTGATCTCTCCATTAGAAAGTTTTCCAGCAACCTTTTTATTTTTTTGATGGTTTGTGCACTCTTTGTTGATGATAAATTGTCCGGGTTTGTGAAATGGTAATTTCCTTGTTTTTTCATTCCTTCTTCAACTAAATGGAATTCCTCGCAAAAAAGAACTTTCCCACGTTAACTATTTTGTTACCCTGTTGGTTAATATAGAACAGGCAGGGTGAGGCCTTGGTTCCTTTCCTTTATCTATCAAGTTTTAGAGTAGTCATGAATTAGTCCTTTAGTGGCCTCCCCGGTGACCAGTAAATTTTCTTTGGTATCAGTATGAACTTAAAGATATTAATATCTTTGATATGTTTGAATCTACAGTAGTTTTTGTTTTTGTTTTTTTGGTGCTCAAGTTATTGTCTCTTAGGCCTTTGGGACTGCCTTCAGGTCGGCTCTCATGACCTTTTGACATGACTACATTAGTCTTTAATAGTCTCCTTGTTTTCAGGCACAAGATGTCTTGGGCTTGCCTTGCACATTTCCTGCCTCAAGTTTAGGAACAGCCATTTCTCCAAGGAGACATACTTCTTTTTAGTGGAAAATAGAATATAAAGACCATAATCTGGATGCTCATTGCTACTGAGGTATCATTGTTCTAGGTCTTTTTAGTGGGCAAGACTAGAAAATACTTTCTTTTAAGAGAAAAAAATGAATTCCTACTGATAATTCTGATTCAAATTTACAATTACAGAGTTTTTACTTAATCTCTTTAATTTTGTACTTATATCTCTTATGCTGAGTTTTATCAGGGATCAATTGAACAATTTATCTCTCAGATGTATTCAATTGAAGAATTTGTCCCTGGATATTTGTACTAAAACATACTAAAACCAAAAGTCAAAACATCATATTGGTTAACAGGAAATTGTTCTCAAGTATGCAATAAAAGGAAATGTGATGTTAATTAATAGGAAATTGTTTTGATATGTGCAGAGAAAGGGAATTGAAAGCATTATTTCCAAATTGATTACACCACATAAATTCAGCCAAATAGGAGTTCAGCATGTCATGACAAACTCTTCTCATAGTCTTGCACTTTGCTTTATATTTGTTCCAATAGTACTCAATGTTTTGGGTATGCATGCCAAAAGGTGACAGAAAATGGGAGCTGGGATCATTATGGTTAAGCTGAGCATGTTGGAAATGAAGCAGAGGCTGAATAAATAGGATGCAGTGTATCTCCCAATGAATAAATAAACATTATTCATTGGGAGAAGAGAAATGAAATGAAAATTTAAAAAAAAATAAAACCACTAAAACAATTAAATTTGAATTTGATCCACAGAGGTTGATCACAATTGAGGAATTTGACCTGTAGGAACAAATCGTTCAATTGATCCTCTACTTGTTTGTAATGATGTTTTACTTATTTGTTTCACCCTACACTATACCTATAGTAATTCCAAAATAATGACAATATTGTTACTATAAATAACACTATTGAATTCAGCTTCATTTTTTTTCATGGATTTTTTTGTACTTCAAGTATAACTCAAAAGACGTGGTCAAAAATATTGTATTTCAGTACTAGCCTGTTAGCTCAGTTGGCTAGTGTGTGGTGTTACAACACCATGGTCAAGGGTTTGGATCCCCCTACTGGGCAGCCACAAAAAAAAAAAAAAAAAAAAAAAAAAAAAAAAAAAAAAAAAAAAAAAAAAAAA
>NW_007728868.1:0-7900 GCF_000696425.1 Galeopterus variegatus | reverse complement strand
AAAAAAAAAAAAAAAAAAAAAAAAAGAAAAGAAAAAAGAAAAAGAAAAAAAAAATATATATATTGTGTTTCTAAGTTACTTAAACTAATTCCTTTCTCTGTGTTTGTTATACCACCAACTTGATATAAACTTAGATAATTTTATTTCTTAAAAATTATTTTTCTTCATGATAACATCTTGAGATTACTGCTTACCCTTCTAAAATTCCACTTAGTGGGTGTTTGCTTTCATTCAAAGAATTTAAGTGTATAAGAATAAGAGAACTTGGAATATTTCTGCATACCTATTTGCCTGTATGATTCATCTTCATACACTTTTTATTTATCTAAAATTTCTCCTGTTTGAAGTTTTGATTTATGGTTTGCAGTATTAAAGAAGTAACAGAGAAGTAGATAATGCCTAACAACGTAAGTATTTCTTTCATATGGTAATGCTATCATGTGGGTGGGAATTCTATAAGTAAACGTCAGTTTAATTTTATAATTTGTAAACTGATCCAGAATAGTAATATGCTTGATTTGGGGGGAGGGGTGGTGGCGGTGGCTGTTCAGTACTGGGATCCGAACCCTTGACCTTTATATTATGATTTTAGTTGTGGGTTCTTTATTTTTTATTTTTATTTTTTTCCTTTTTGTCTTTTTTCGTGTCCGGCAACGGATCGCAACCCTCAGTATCGCGCCCGTACCGGACCGGGACCAGCAACGGGATCGCAACCCTCGGCGCTGCGCCCGCACCTTGCTCAGCCAGTGAGCGGGAACCGGTCTGTATGTGGGATCCGAACCCTCAGCGGGAGCACCGCCACGCTTCCAAGCGGCGCACTGTAGTAGTGCGCCACCAGGCCGGCCCCTAGTTGTGGGTTCTTTAAAGAATATTTAAAAGTCAACTGTTTAGAATAGACCTTCCCTCGCTCCTTTCTTCCTTCCTTTCTTCCCTCCTTCCTTCTTTCTGACTGCTGGCTGGTACAGGGATCTGAACACTTGATCTTGGTATTATCAGCACCATCCTCTCCCAAGTGAGCTGAACAGCCAGCTGTGGACACCATATCTTAAGGCATATTTTCTGCCTTAAGGCAAAATTCTGGCATGTTGCATCTTGATTGCCTTTGTGCTTTTGCCTTTGTCTTGCTTTTATTGGAAACCATAGCAATGAGAGGTGAGATGTGGGTTTTAATTAGTCAGGTGATTAATGGGCAGAACCATAACTTGTGAAGTGGTGAAAAGTGGAAACTATCTGTACTATTTATCTAATGTTGGCTTAGATCTTGTAGGCCACCTTACTCAACAAATATTGTACAACTCTGAAATAATGAAGATACTGTACAAAATGAATAGAAGGCCAGAAGGAGTACTTAATTGTCTGCAGCAGACAGGAGAACCTCACAGAAGAGATAACTCTTAAATAATGAGTAGGAATTCACTAAACTGGCAAGTGGGAAAAGGGTATTTCAGGAAGAGGGGGTGGCCAGCAAGAGCACCAGAGATGGGAGAAGATTTTAGGTTATTTCAGGAATAAGTAGTTCAAATGGCTGAATTGAAATCTGTTGGGAAAAGTCATTAATCTTTCAATTGTTAAATTCCTGGCATGCTGTGATAGCTGTTGCCTGATAATTTTATTCGTTTTATCAAAGCATTCATATTGTCAGTAGGAAGAATTAAATCAAGTAAAATTTGTTTTCTGGGGTCCAGGAGGGTACCTTTAATTTGCTTACTGACTAAGTGACGTTGTAGCAATTTTTCATTCGTTAAATTTTTTCATCCATTCCATAATGCTCTTGTTTTGCTGAGAGAAATAGATATTTTTGTTTCATTCAATAATAATAGTAATAGTAATAATAGCAGTCTGCGCTCCAGCTGAGTTGGAGAAATTACAAAATTTTAACATTTAACGCAGTATCATTTTTAAGTGTGATCAAAGATCAAAGCTCTCAGTGCATGTGGTTAAATTTACTGAAGATTGCAAAGGAGCAGTGAAATTTTGATTTCACTTACTTCCCCCCTCCCCGTATCTATTTATTATCCCAGAATGAATCAAGTTATTGGTAACTTTTTGGGGGAGACAAACATGTATAAGAGGGCATCCCTAAATCATAACATCTTTTCAGAGGAAAAATTGTATCTATTTATTATCCCAGAATGAATCAAGTTATTGGTAACTTTTGGGGGGAGACAAACATGTATAAGAGGGCATCCCTAAATCATAACATCTTTTCAGAGGAAAAATATGCTATATCAGAAGAGACTAAATATGAGGGTACCTTGAAAAGTTCATAGAGAAAAGCAAGAAAGATAAAATTTTTTAAAAAGTAAAGAAAAAAAGTTGGTGGAAAAATAGAATTAAAAGATAATACAAACCTTTCCGTTTTGAAAAGTTCATAGAGAAAAGCAAGAAAGATAAAATTTTAAAAAAAGTAAAGAAAAAAAGTTGGTGGAAAAATAGAATTAAAAGATAATACAAACCTTTCCGTGAACTTTTTGAAGACTCTTCCTATTAAAGATAATGAGATATAACCAGAAGCTGATACTTTGTACTTTCTGTAAATCCTTTAAAATGTTAGTTGAAGTATTATGCTATAAATTCATTGTAGCTTACTTCCTAATATACTTATGTTGACATATTCTTTGTGGGGTGTTTGGAAGGCGATGTCTTAGTCAACTTGGGCTTCTGTAACAAAATATCATAGGCTGGATGGCTTAAACAGCAGATATTTATTTCTCACCCTTCTGTAAGCTGGGATGTTCAAGATCAAGGTGCTGGCATGGTAGGTTTCATTTTGAGGTTTCTTCTCTTGGCTTATAAGAAGCTGCCATCTCCCTGTGTGCTCATACGACTTCTTTGTGTGCACTATTGTGTGCACTGTGGGAGAAAGAAAGAGAGGGAGAGAGGGAGGGAGGGAGGTAGGATGTACATTCAAGCAAGCTCTCTGGTATCTATTCTTAAAAGGGCACTAACCCCATCATGAGGGCCTCATCTAACCCTTATTACATCCCAAAGGCCCCAGTCTCCAAATACCATCATGTTGAGGATAAGGGATTCAACATATGAATTCTGGAGGGACCCAAAGATTTAGTCCATAACAGAGAGTGATAAGAGTTTCTCATCAGTATTTTAAGTTTTTATCATTTCAAGAAAACCCCTAAAGGAAATGAATAGAAGATCTTAACAGCTTGCTTAATGTGATCAAAACTGGGCTAAGAAAAATCTTGTGGGGATTGAGGCCTTGTCTCCTTAATGTTGATGTGCTAGTGTTATACAGCTCTTTTTTAAAAAAAAATCAATTAATTAATTAATTTAAAATTTAATTTTACTTTTTTGCAGCTGGCTGGTATGGTGATCCAAACCCTTGACCTTGGTGTTAGAACACTACTCTAACCATTACAGCTCTTTTATATCCCTGTTTTGATTTTTCATTTGCACAGAAACTGGATATATTGGCAGTTTATTTCAGCTAAATGGAAGAACATTGTGTAAGCATGGGTTTTGTAACTTAAATCATTAAGGCAGCTAATTAGACCAGCAGAGTCAGTTATGGGTGTGCAAAAAAGCAAAGGAATGTTTGCAGGGAACCAACTTGGAAATCATGTAACAGTTGGAAATCAGGTCTTGGATGCCTTTTACCAGAAAATACCTGTTGGTTTTCATTTATTTATTTTTAACCTTTATTTCCCCTGTTGTGAGGCTGCCGCATGGAAAAGGAACCAGAACACCCAACTGAGAATTTAAAAGGGGTTTTTATTGGCTGGCCAGCGACTGTCCCTTCAAGAAAGTTTTTGGAAGGGAGCAGCCCTGAGTTTAAGTTTAAGGGGTCTTTTAAAGGCACATAGTCACACAGGCAAAAAATCATATAGTCACATACTTATAGTTACACACATACATACATACCCTCCTGGCATGAGGAGGGGGTTCCGTGAGGCCTAGTGCAAGCTGATAACAGAAGCTGAAAGAACCCAGTTAATCACTTAGGGACAGCAAAAACTTTCACAGGGCGGTTTCTTCCTTAGGTTGTCTAGATACATCCAGATACAGCTCTTGGTGTTATCAGTCAGAGACAGCGTAGGTGGGAAACAGCAAAGGCAGACAGAACTTAAAATTTTTCTAAGTACAGGACAATTTTTAACCTTCAATTTTCACCACAGGTGTTGGGGGGCTTTTAAACAAGAACACTTTTCAAACAGTAAAAATGGCATAAGCTAAATCAATCTACCTTGTCACACCCCTTTATGAATTTCTTGGCATAGAAATAAAGAAAAGTTTTATTTGTCCAAGGATTGAATCTTATGCATAATCTTCTGTTTGAAATTATTTTCTATCTCTTGTAAAACTAGCTTAGTGTGTCTAGCTACACTGTATGATAATAATAACTTCACCAAGGTAGAGACAAGTTAGGAAGGTGGGGAAAGTACATGAATTGTTTGGAAATCTGCAAGGGAGAGTCCCCCCTTTTTTTCTTTTTCTTTTTAACTTACTCAATTATTTATATCAGATGAATTCATGGATATCGATTGATTGGTGGCTGGCCAGTACAGTGATCCGAACCCCTGGCTTTGGTGTTATCAGCATCACACCTTTCCAAGTGAGCTAACTAGCCAGCTCAATATTTATTTGGTACTTTGGGTTTTAACCTGATACTACTTTATTTTTTTATTTTTATTTTTTTTGTCTTTTTTCCGTGTCCGGCAACGGATCGCAACCCTCAGTGTTGCCCCCGTACCGGACCGCAAGCCTCAGTGTTGCTCCCGCGCCTCGCTCAGCCGGTGAGCGGGACTTTATTTTTTTATTTTTATTTTTTTTGTCTTTTTTCCGTGTCCGGCAACGGATCGCAACCCTCAGTGTTGCCCCCGTACCGGACCGCAAGCCTCAGTGTTGCTCCCGCGCCTCGCTCAGCCGGTGAGCGGGACTTTATTTTTTTATTTTTATTTTTTTTGTCTTTTTTCCGTGTCCGGCAACGGATCGCAACCCTCAGTGTTGCCCCCGTACCGGACCGCAAGCCTCAGTGTTGCTCCCGCGCCTCGCTCAGCCAGTGAGCGGGAACCGGTCTGTATGTGGGATCCGAACCCTCGGCAGGAGCGCCTCCGCGCTTCCCAAGCGGCACACTAGCGAAGTGCGCCACCGGGCCGGCCCTGATACTACTTTATTTTGTGCTCAAATTGTTTTAGTTTTGGCCACCAGGAGCTCTTTTCTTTCATCTGACTTCTGTACCCCTTTGTCATAATTCCATCAGTGTTTTGTTTTGTTTTTGGAGCACATCCTTACTTTGTGGCGGTACTAGATTCTCCAGGCTTATCTTGAATATTTCCTGTCCCAGTCCTAGATTCTGCCATTTCACTAGGGAGTCCTGGTTCCTTTTATTGGAGAATAGTATTAGAAAACAAGATCTAATTGCTAGGTGTGCTTATTGCTTTTAGGCCCTCTCAGCTGGCAGAGCAAGGAAGTACAATGGGTGTATACTAGCCATGCACATACAGAAATGTATCTGCACCAACAGTGAGAAATTTAGCTCCAGCCGTCTGCCATCCATTTACTGAATTGTTCATACCGGTATACATATATAGCTATATGAGAATTGTTAGCCTACACTCCTGTGAGAACTTTATCAAGTAGGGTCCAGTGTTTATGTGCAGTTCCTTTTGCCTTTATTTAGTCTTATAGATGCCCCCTTTTCTTCCACTCAAGGCTGTTTCATACACAGTTATCCCTTCGTATCCTCAGGGGATTGGTTCCAGGACCCTTATGTATACCCAAATCTGTGGATATTCAAGTCCTGCGATCAGCCCTGTGGAACCCACAGATATGAAAAGCCAGCCCTCTGTATACCAGGTGCCACATCCCAGAATACATTATTTTCCATCCATGGCTGGGTGAAAAAATCTGCATATAAGTACACCCACGTAGTGCAAACCGTAACTGAAACTTTGTACCCATTAAATAATAGCTGCACATTCTCCCCTCCCTCCAGCCCCTGGCAACCAACATTCTACTTTCTGTCTATAAATTTGACTATTCTAGTTACCTCATATAAATGGAATCATACAATATGCATATTTGTCCTTTTGTCTGTTTTGTTTCACTTAGCATAACGTCTTCAAGTTTCATCCATGTTGTAGCATGTATCAGAATTTCATTCCTTTGCAGGGCTGGCCAGGTAGCTCAGTTTATTAGAGTGCAGCCTTTTAATATCAAGTCTGGGGGGTTGGATGCCTACACTGGCCAGCTGACAAAAAAATTTTTTTTCATTTCTTCTTAAGGCTGAATAATATTCCATCGTGTGTATATTCCATATTTTGTTTATCCATTTATCTGTTAGTGGATGTTTGAGTTGTTTCCACCTTTTGACTATTGTGAATAATGCTGCTATAAACATGGGAGCACAAATCCCTGTTTGAGTTCCAGTTTTCATATTTGGCTATTAAAAATTAATTTTAAAAAGGCAAAGCCTTCTTTCCATCCTCAGAGATGATGCTCTTAAGTTTGATATGTGTCTTTCTAGATAATTTTTCTATACATTTATATATATAGATAACTATGTGGATATATAATATTGGTTTATTATTTAATACCAATGGGATATTAATCATATTTGTTTCACATACTAGTTTGTCTTTTTATGTCCATGTGTGTTGAAATACCCACATGTAAAAAAACTTGTTCTTTAAATTCTGTAATTTGGATATAGCATAATTTATCTAGCTATTCTCCTATTAACGAACACTTAAGTTTTGCAAGTTGTTGTCATTACACAGAAGATGGAATAAACCTCCACTTGTGCATACATTTTTGTGCACATTTATGGATGTTTGTGATGGAAAGATACCTGAGAATTACCTTGCTGAGTCAAAGGGTTTGCACTTATTAAACTGATAAATACTGCCAAATTCAGTACATTTTTGAACTTTTCCTGCTGTATGCGTTCTGCTTGTAACATAGCATAAAGATGTGAATAAGATATGCAGATATATTTAGAACAAATATAGAACCAAAGTAGAAGTTGCCTTTAATTTTTTTTAGTTATGGGAAAAACATTTCATGATACAGAATTGTCTATGCAAAGTAAAATATTAAATTAAAAAATTTTTCTTCTGTTGAAGCAGATCAGCAATGGAGTGAACCAGAAAGATGTTAGCCCTTCTTAAAACTGAAGCCATGAAGTGGCGATTGAGCCATTTTTAACCTAGGGGACACTTTTGTTTTCCTTATTATTTCACAGACTCCTTTGGATCTTGAAGAGTTTTCTAAGTTACATAATTTTGGAATGAGGTTTGGACTTGCTCCTATTTTTTTTTTTTAAGTAGCATAAAATAGCACATTACATGAGAACCTGATATTTAAAACTTTAGCTTCTATGGAAAGTTATGAAACTCTATGGTTTAACTATAATACTCCCAATAACAGTAATGAACTTTGACTGATATAATCAATTGCAGTTTAAAATATTTTTTACGAAAATGTGTTACAGTTAAATCTTGTTTAAAATGTAGACCTTAAGGGGGCCGGCCCGGTGGCGCACTGTGCGCTCCCGCCGAGGGTTCGGATCCCACATACAGACCGGTTCCCGCTCACTGGCTGAGCGAGGTGCGGGCGCGACACCGAGGGTTGCGATCCCGTTGCCGGTTCCAGTCCCGTACGGGCGCGACACTGAGGGTTGCGATCCGTTGCGGGACACGAAAAAAGACAAAAAGGAAAAAAAATAAAATGTAGACCTTAAGGGGGCCGGCCCGGTGGCGCACTGTGCGCTCCCGCCGAGGGTTCGGATCCCACATACAGACCGGTTCCCGCTCACTGGCTGAGCGAGGTGCGGGCGCGACACCGAGGGTTGCGATCCCGTTGCCGGTTCCAGTCCCGTACGGGCGCGACACTGAGGGTTGCGATCCGTTGCGGGACACGAAAAAAGACAAAAAGGAAAAAA
>NW_007728867.1:273854-274084 GCF_000696425.1 Galeopterus variegatus | reverse complement strand
ACTAACATTTTCCTCAATAATTCTGGACTTAAATTTATACTGTTGTGGTTTCCAATTTTCAATGATTCTCATAGCCTGCCACTAGCCCCTGCTTTGCACCACAAGTTCATGGAGGAATCCCTCAGTGTTTCTGGGGTTAGAATCATTTAATTCCTTAGAGCAGGCCGGGATAACTCCGTGATGTTTCACAGTTTCTGCGCAGTTTCAGCAGCTTCACCTGTTGGTCCTCC
>NW_007728867.1:267790-268344 GCF_000696425.1 Galeopterus variegatus | reverse complement strand
GTCACACATAAATGAACATTTCATACAAAGTTACTATGAAAGAAATAGCAACCATTACCAAATAACTAGTAAATAATAAAGCATTTATTGCTTTTTTTTTTTTTGGTACAAATCACTTTAAAAGCCCATCTTAAATTTTGCCAAATGCTTTGTCTGATCTCTTAGTACACTCTGGTATTGAATAACAGGAATCTTTAACTACAATTATTGTTTATAACTGGAAACAGTTTTCTCACCTTTTCTCAGGGTAGGGTTATTAAACGGAGCACTGTTACCATTCCCTTTTAGTTCAGAAGTATTTGATGCTTTTCCCAAATAAAATACACTAACATTTTCCTCAATAATTCTGGACTTAAATTTATACTGTTGTGGTTTCCAATTTTCATTGATTCTCATAGCCTGCCACTAGCCCCTGCTTTGCATCACAAGTTCATGGAGGAATCCCTCAGTGTTTCTGGGGTTAGAATCATTTAATTCCTTAGAGCAGGCCGGAATAACTCCGTGATGTTTCACAGTTTCTGCGCAGTTTCAGCAGCTTCACCTGTTGGTCCTCC
>NW_007728867.1:263284-266211 GCF_000696425.1 Galeopterus variegatus | reverse complement strand
GTTCCTCTTTGGATATGTTCTCATGAAGTTGCTGAGGTTTAGGCTGGGGAAGCCGAATTGCTTTAGCAGGTTATAAACTCATGGGTGTGCAGTTTTTCAGTCATTGAAAGGGACAAGACAACAAGAAGCTTCTGCAGTTTTCAAAATCTGCCTTATGATACCAGGACAATGCACATGACCTCACATACTAGATACCTTTAATAACAAACTTTGCATGACACTTGACCCGCTGGATGTTCAATGTATCGTTTTTTAAAATTTTTCCCTCTGAAGTTTTCTAACTATTGGAATGTCTCACACAGCAGAGGAGACAAGAGAATAAGCTCCCTGGCAGGGAGCACAGGTCTGTCTTTAAGCCGGTATTCCTCTCCTCTGACGTCATTAGCAGTAGCAGGCTGGGAGGAATAACGTGATGCTCCAGGTAGGCTTCAGGTGTTTATAGTAATTGTGGCACCAAAGCATAGAGACAAATTTCTAGAAGGAAGCCATTCTAAAATCCTTCCAGAAAACCATAGAACTGCAAATGGAAGGGCATAGCATAATGAAAGCAGGTGTTCAGCTGTCTCATGCCTGTTGTGTCACAGTATGCACACATGCAAGTGTAGGTATGTATGAACACAGACACAAGCATCCTCAGGCATTTGGATGTCGTGTTTTATACGTTTTGGCAGTGAGAATTCAACACTGAGACTGGCTGGGAGGGAATAAAACTCACGGCCAATGTCGTCTTTGGATTCAGATGCCAGGTGCAGCACAGCTGCTTGGAAGGCATCTCCTGGGTGCTTCCAGACCTGTATGCCAAGTGGGGACCATGTGATCATGCGGAGATGGCAGCCTTTCCATTCTTGGGCTCATTTCAATATTGACTGTCCCTGATGCCTTTTGCAGGAAACTTCTGAATCGGGGACTACAACTAAGCAGATCACCCAAATCCCAGGTTTGCAATTCAGCACCCTGACCAGGAAAAACCATCTCCTCTTATCTGTGGTAATACTCAAAGCTGAAATCATTGCTGAAGCTTTACTTGAGTTCACGTTTATCTTTATGCTGGAAATGACAGCTTTCCCTTTTTCCTCACGTGAAATCACTGGAACACAAGCCCAGGATCCTGTATGAATATTTCAACAACGAATGTGTTGTTGGCAGCGAAACATGCAACTCATGACCAGGAGACTGTGAGTCCCTCTTGAAGAAGAGAGGGGGGGATGCATTTCATCTCAGCCCAAAATGAAAGAAATACGACCTCTTACTCTGGAAAGTTGGCTTGANCAGAAAGGAAGGAAGGAAGGAAGGAAGGAAGGAAGGAAGGAAGGAAGGAAGGAAGGAAGGAAGGAAGAGTGAGTACATATAATTAAGGAAAATATTCTGTGCTTTATAATATGCTGACTCAACCACATGGTTAATGAGAACTTAACATGTGGCTCATGTTGAAATAGTATTTTTGACATACTGGATTAAATAAAGTTCTCAATAAAAACTCACTATCCACTTGCTTAACTTTTTATTGTGGCTACTAGAAAATTTAAATTACGTTGGTGGCTTATGTGACATTCCTATTGGACAGTGCAGCTCTCCATGACTCCAATAAAGCTCATGCTGTGGAGAGGGTACCTCCACACCTAATGTTCGGGGACCATTCATCTAAGTGAAATAATGTCACAACTCACAACCTCTATCCTCAGATGACAGGCCATGGGACATAAAATGAGCTGGTCCTCATCAGCTCACTCACTCACCCAGGATCACATAGGAAACATCAGTCAGTGTCTGGAGATAAATTATTCCAGGCAGGGAAGATCAATTACTATTGATTGATTTAGGTGACTCTTCAGATTCTGCTCCTGGCTTTGCAGGGGCTCTCACAGTGACCAAGGTTGGCCCAGTTGGCCTCCAGCCCATCCTTTGCACCTAATTTTCCCACCAGCATCTGGAAGAACATACCAGGACAGCCAATGGTATCCGAGCTCTGATTCGGGAATTCTCCAGCCACATGCTTTTGAGCTGCCTGGAACATTTTCTCTTCTTGGCTCCCGCCGGTCTTGTGGCTTCATATCTTTGCCCTTAGCTATGAGGGGTTTGGGCTATTTTCCTTGTTTAGCTGCCTAATGACTCAGCAGTCTTGAGGTCTGTGTCATCCTTCCTCTCCTGGCTCACTGAGATTCTTGGTTCTATGATGTGTAGAGAGGAGAAGGGCTAGGGACAGCTCCAAAGTTGCTACACAGATTCACGTTAAGAACTCTCATATTGAAAGGAAGAGAGGGGTACTTCTTCAACTTGCCAAAGAGCATTACAAAAAACGTACAGCTAACACTGTTACTAATGATGAAAGACAATATCTTACCCCTAAGTTTGGGAAGTAGTCAAGGATGTCTGCTCCCACCACTCTTATGTAACATAGCATTCAAAGTTCTAGTAAATGCAATAAACTAAGAAAAGAAAAGAAAAGGCACACAGATCATAGATAAATAAATAAAGCTGTCTCTGCAGATAGTATGATTGTCTAACTCTTATATGCTGTTGGTGAGAATGTAAATTAGTACAGCTATTGTGCAAAATTATATGGCATTTCCTAAAAAACTAAAATTAGAACTACCATATGACCCAGCAATCCCACTGCTGTGTATTTATCCAAAGGAAAGGAAATAAGCATACTGAAGAGATATCTGCACTCCCATATTTATTGCAGCACTATTTACAATAGCCAAGGTATGGAACCAACTTAGGTGTCCATCAACAGATGAATGGAAAAGAAAATGTGGTTTATATATGCACTGGAATACTACTCAGTCATGAAAAAGAATGAAGTCCTGTCATTTGCAGCAACATGGATAAGCCCGGAAAACATTATAAGCAAAATTAAGAACAGAAAGATAAACACAGCATGTTCTCACTCATGTGGAAGCTAAAAAAAAAAAAAAAAAAAAAAA
>NW_007728867.1:249899-258994 GCF_000696425.1 Galeopterus variegatus | reverse complement strand
AGATATTTGAGTGCTTAAGGTTGTCTGTTATCTCTCGCGAAAAACCTATTGAGTATACAGAACAACTATTTGAAAGGTTTTAAGATATGAGGTCAACATAAAAATACATTATAAACACATATATTGGAAAAATAGAATTAAAATTTTTATAATAGCATCAAAGATACCAAAAATAGTTGATCAGAATACTTTAATTAAAAATAAATACTTTTACAGTAAAAGCTAAAAAATGTTACTGAAAGATATTATAGAAGACCTACAAAATTGAAATATATATCATGGTATGAATTAAAAATCCCAATTTTGTTAAAACATCTCTTTCTCTTCAATTGAATATACAGCTGTAATGCAATTCCCATTAAAAATGGTAGAATTTTTAAAAAATACATAAAATAAAGTGATTTTCAAATGTGTATGGAAATTCAGAGAATGAATAGGATTTAAAGTGCTTATAACAATCTGGAAGAAGAACAAACTTACAGGACTCACTACCTTATTTTAAAACTAATTATACTGTAATTAAGATGCAGGAATTATGATGGGATAGAATTAATAGAATAGACAAAAAGATCAATACCACAGAATAGAGAGCCCAATGACCATCAATGGATAAAGAGAAAGCTTTATAACACATGTTTCCCCACGTGGGAAAAAAATAAATCTCAGCCCATAACTCACTCTTGACAGAACAACATTAATTCTAGATGGAACATAATCCTGAATCTAAACCCACACTTTTAAAACTGTTTAGGATAACATCTTCTTAACATAGTCAAAGATTTCTTGGGTTAATATCTTAGGACATTTTCTAGGACTTCTTAGGTTAATGTCTGTTCGACATAGGCAAAGATTTCTTGAACAAGACATAAAAAAAGCATTTTTTTCAAAAAGAAAAATAATAAATAATATTAATCAAAATTTAAAGTGCAAATCGAAAGACACTCAAGAATGTGAATTGGCAAGCCATAGACTGGAAGAAAGTATTCACAGTAATCGTACATGTCTGTGACAAGGAAATAGTATTTAGACTTATTTAGAACTGTAAATCAAAAATTAACAAATGAACAACCTAATAAAAATTGGCAAAAACACTTAAACATTTCACTTAAGATGTACTAATGACCATTAATCACACAAAGATGTGCTCTCCATTACTAGACACCACGAAAATGAAAATAAAATTACTCTAAGATACCATTTCATACCCATTATGATAAGTAAAATCAAAAAGACTAAAAACACCAAAAACTGGTGTGGCTGTTGAAGCAACTGGAACTTTCATACATTGCTGATAGAAGTGTAGAATAAAGCTTGCTTTGGAGAATTGTTTGGCAATTTCTTAAAAAGTTAAGTATACATACACAGGATGACTAACCAATTCCACTGCGCCCCCTTTATTTGTTTTTATATTTATTTATTTATTTATTTATATTTAGCTCTCACACATAAGTAAGACTATGTAATATTTCTCTTTTTGTGTCTGACTTGTTTTATTTAATATAATTTTCTCTTTGTCCATCCATGTTGTTGCAAATGGTAGTATTTAACTATTTTTTATAGCAGAGTATTATTCCACTGTGTAGATATACCACAATTTCCTTATCTACTCATCAGATGATGGATATTTGGGTTGGTTCCAACTCTTGACTATTGTAAATAGTGTGGCAATAAACATGGGAGCACAGGTATCCCTTTGGAATGATGATTTCCATTCCTCTGGGTATATTCTCAGCAGTGGAATAACTGGGTCATATGATAGATCTACCTGTAACTTTTTGAGGAACCTCCATACCATTTCTCATAGAGGCTGCACCATTTTGCAGTTCCACCAAAAGTGTATGAGAGTTCCTTTTTCTCTGCAACCTCACCAGCATTTATCTTTCTCAGTCTTTTGGATATTAGCCATCCTTACTGGAGTGAGATGGTATCTCAAAGTGGTTTTGATTTGCATTTGACAAGTGCTGAATGATGTTGAGTATTTTTCAATGTGTCTGTTTTCCATTTATATATCTTCCTTGGAGAAATGGCTATTCATCTCCTTTGCCCATTGCTTAAATTGGTTATCTGTTTTTTTGCTCTAAAGTTGTTTGAGTTCCTTCTATAATCTAGTTATTAATCTTTTGTCAGGTGTATATTTTGCAAATATTTTCTCCCACTATGTTGGTTGTCTTTTCACTCTGTTGAATGTTTCTTTTGCTGTGCAGAAGCTTATTAATTTGATATAATCCCATTTGTTTATTTTTCCTTTGGTTGCCTGTGCTTTTGGGGTCATATTCATGAAGTCTGTACCTGCTCCTACTTCCTGGAGTGTTTCTCCTATGTTTTCTTTAAGGAGTTTTGTTGTTTCAAGATGTATATTTAATTCTTTAATTCATTTTGAGTTGATTTTGGTATATGGTGAGAAGTACGGGTCTAGTTTCATCCTCCTACATATAAATATACAGTTTTCACAGAAAGATTTCTGAAAAGGCAATTTCTTCCCCAGTGTTTAGACTTGGTGCCTTCGTCAAAGGTCAGATGGCTGTAGGTGTATGGGTTGATTTCTGGGTTCTCTATTCTATTCCATTAATCAAAGGTCAGATGGCTGTAGGTGTATGGGTTGATTTCTGGGTTCTCTATTCTATTCCATTAATCAAAGGTCAGATGGCTGTAGGTGTATGGGTTGATTTCTGGGTTCTCTATTCTATTCCATTAATCAAAGGTCAGATGGCTGTAGGTGTATGGGTTGATTTCTGGGTTCTCTATTCTATTCCATTAATCTGTGTGCCTGTTTTTATGCAAGTACTATGCTGTTTTGATTATTATAGCTTTGTAGTATAGTTTAAGGTCAGGTAGTGTTATGCCTCCAGCTTTATTTTTTTTCCCTCAGGATTGCTTTGGCTATATGTGGTCTTTTCTTATTCCATGTAAATGTCTATATAGTTAGTTTTCCATTTCTGAGAAAAATGTCATTGGGATTTTGATGGGGATTACATTGAATCTGTAGATCACTTTGGCTAATATGGACATTTTCACAATGTTAATTTTTCTGATCCAAGAGCAAGGGATATCTTTCCATCTTCTGTGTCCTCTATAATTTCTCACAACAATGGTTTGTAGTTGTCTTAGTAGAGATTTTTCACATCCTTGGTTAATTTTATTCATAAGTTTTTTATTTTATTTTTTGGTGGTTATTGTAAGTGCGCTAGCTTTCTTGATTTCTTTTTCTGCATGTTCACTGTTGGAGTATAGAAATGCTACTGATTTTTGTGTGTTGATTTTGTATCCTGCAACTTTGCTGAAATCTTTTATCAACTCTAAGAGGTTTTTTTAATTTTTTTTTGGAAAGGCTTTAGGCTGTTCAATATATAGGATCAAATTTTTTTTTTTGGAAAGGCTTTAGGCTGTTCAATATATAGGATCACATCATCTGCAAATAGGGACATTTTGACTTCATTATTTCCAATCTGTATACCCTTTATTTCCTTCTCTTCTCTGATTGCTCTGGCTAGTACTTCCAACACTATGTTGAATAGGAGTGGTGAGAGTGGGCATCCTTGTCTAGTTCCTGTTCTTAAAGGAAAAGCTTTCAGCTTTTCCCCATTCAGGATGATATTGAGAGTGGGCTTATCATGTATGGCTTTAATGGTGTCGTGTTGCCTTCCATTTTTACCTAAATTGTAGGGAGTCTTTATCATGAACAACTGTCAAATGCTTTTCAGTGTCTATAAAGATGATCATATGGTTTTTGACTTTGCTTTTATTGAGGTGATGTATCACATTTATTGATTTGCATATGTTGAAACAACCTTGCATCCCTGGGATGAATCCCACTTGATCATGGTGTATAATTTTGTGTATGTGTTGCTGTATTCTGTTAATTAGTATTTTATTGAGGATATTTGCATGCATATTCATGAAGGTTATTGCCTTGTAGTTTTCTATTTATTATGCATCTTTGTCTGGTTTTGGTATCAGGGTGATGTTTGCCTCATAGAAAAAGTTTGGGAGAATGGCCTCTGTTTCAATCTTTTGGAATAGTTTGTAGAAATTTGGTATCAACTCCTCTTTGGTAGAATGCTACAGTGAACCCATCTGGTGCTGGGCTTTTGTTTTTTGGGATCCTTCTGAAAACAACTGCAGGCTCTTTTATTGCTATTGGTCTGTTCAGATTTTCTCTATCTTCTTGGGTTAATTTGGTAGTTTGTATGCATCCAGAAATGTATCCATCTCCTCCACATTTTCAAATTTGTTGGCATATAGTTGTTTATCGTAGTCTCTAATGATTCCTTTTATTTCTGAGGTATCAGTTGTCATATCACCCTTTTCATTTCTTTTTTTGTTATTTGGGTCTTCTCTCTTCTTATTTAATCTTGCTAAAGGTTTGTTGATTTTATTTATCTTTTCAAAAAACCAACTTTTTGTTTCATTGATCTTTTGTATCATTTTGGGGGGTTTCTATTTCATTTAGTTCTGCTCTGATCTTAATGATTTCTTTCTATTTACTAACTTTGGGTTTGGATTGTTCTTGTTTTTCTAGTTCTTGAAGGTGAAGAGTTAGGTTATTTATTTACCATCTTTCCATTCTTCTGAAGTAAGCATTTAGCGTGATAAATTTCCCCCTTAGTACTGCTTTTGCAGTATCCCAAAGGTTTTGGTATGATGAGCCATTACTTTCATCATTTTCAAGAAATTTTTTGATTTCCTGTTTAATTTCTTCTTGGACCCATATGTCTATGTTTGTAAATAGAATTTTGTTTGATTTCCATGTGTTTGTGTAGTTTCCAGAGTTTTGTTTGTTATTGATTTCTAATTTTAATCCACTGTGATCTGAAAAAAATACATGGAATGATTCCAATTTATCTGAATTTGTTGAAACTTGCTTTGTGACCTAACATGTGATCTATCCTGGAGAATGTTCCATGTTCTGATGAGAAGAATGAACATTCTGAGGTTCTTGGATAGAATGTTCTGTAGGTATCTGCCAAGTCCAATTGGTCTGAAGTGTTGTTTAGATCTTGTGTTTCTTTATTGATTTCTTGCTGAGATAATCCATCCAATGTTGAGAGTGGGGTGTTCAGGTCCCCTGCTATTATGGTGTTAGTGTCTACTTCATGCTTTAGATCTAATAGCTTTTGCTTTATAAATATAACTGCTCCAATGTTGGGTGCATATGTATTTATAATTGTTATGTCTTCTCCATGGATAAACAATTTATCATTATATAGTGGCTTTATTTCTTTTTATGGTTTTTGGTTTAAAGTATATTTTATCTGATTTAAAAATAGCTACTCCAGCTCTTTTTCATTTCTATTTGCATGGTATATATTTCTCCATCCTTTCACTCTTAGTCTATGTGTGTCTTTACAGGTGAGGTGAGTCTCTTGAAGGCAGCATATAGTTGGGTCCATCTTTTTAATCCAGTCAGTCAGTCTGTGTCTTTTGCGTGGTGAATTTAGTCCCTTTACATTTAGAGTTATTATTGAAAAGTGTTGATTTCCTCCTAGCATTTTATTGGTTTTTGTTTAGGTGTCTTAAATATCTTTTGTTCCTTTCTTTCTGATTTTCTGTTTGTCTTCTCTGTTTGTTGGTTTCTTGGAGTGGTAGACAAACTATTTTTTCTCTTTACTGTTAGCATTTTTGTTTTTCTGGTAGGTTTTATTCTTTCTAGTGTATTCATTGCAATGATGGATATTTTTCAGGTGTCAAACCCAGAACTCTCTTGAGAATTTCTTATAAGGCTTGTCATGTGGTAGTGAACTCCCACAGTTTTTGTTTGTCTGAGAAATACATTATTTTTCCTTCATTTTGGAAGGATAACCTTGCTGGGTATAAAATTCTTGGCTGGCAATTTTTTTTTCCTTTAGTATTTTGAATATATAATCCCATTCATTTCCAGCCTTCTGCATTTCTATGAGAATTCCAATGTTAGTCTAAATGGGGCTCCCTATGGGTGACTTGCTGTTTCTCTCTTACAGCTCTTAAGATTCTCTCTTTGACTTTGAGTTTTGCCAGTTTGACTATAACATGTCTTGGAGAGGAACTTTTTGGGTGGAATATGTTTGTGGATCTTTGGGCCTCCTGAATCTGAAGATCTGTGACTCTCCCTATTCCTGGGAAGTTTTCTGCTATTATTTTACTGAATATGTTTTCAATGTCATTTTTCCTTTTTCTTTCCCTTCTGGAATACCCATGATTTAGATATTTGAGTGCTTAAGGTTGTCTGTTATCTCTCCTAGAATTTTTTC
The DNA here is from genome assembly GCF_000696425.1 of Galeopterus variegatus. Taxonomy (NCBI): domain Eukaryota; kingdom Metazoa; phylum Chordata; class Mammalia; order Dermoptera; family Cynocephalidae; genus Galeopterus; species Galeopterus variegatus. The sequence continues at coordinate 252,767 of NW_007728867.1, read as the reverse complement.
AGCTTTTTATATTCTTTCTTCTTTTTTCTGATCTGCCTGTGTTAATTCAAATAGCCTGTCTTCATGATCAGAAATTCTCTCTTTTGCTTATTCTTGCCTGCTGGTTAGACTCTCTGTTGCTTTTTATTTTTAATTTCATTGAATGAATCCTTCATCTCCACATTCTCTGCTACATACTTTTTCAGGGCAGTGATTTCTTTCTACCTTTCTTTTTTTGGGTCCTGTATATGTTTTCTCATTTCATTGTGTTGTCTGACTAAGTTTTCTTGTATCTCATTTAATTTCCTTAGAATTGTTGCTCAGAATTCGTTATCAGTCATGTTAAGGACTTCCTCTTCTGAATGATGTAGAGTTTGACAGTTATTATTTTCCTTTTGTGTTGATGTACCTTCTTGGTTTTTCATATTTCTGGCATCTTTCCTTTGGTGTTTAGTCATCGTGCCAGAGGGTATCATGGTCCACTCGTTCCACCCTGATGTCTGACCTGTATCCTGAAAGGACTGCCAATTCTGGACAGTGGGCAGTAGCCTGGGCTGGGGGTCCCACGGCTCCTGCCTGTTCTGGTACATGTGATTCAGTGAGTGTGGGCCTGATGGTTCCTGAGCCTCCTGGGTGGTTTTTTTTTCCCCCTTTCAACATTGTTATGTCTGTTTAAGATACCTTGAGATTCCATCGAAATTTTAGGATGAATTTTTATATTTATACGAAAAACACATTAGGATTTTGATAAAAATTCCATTAAATTTGTAGGTAGTACTGACATCTTAACACTAACACTAATTATACCAATGCATGCAGAAGACACGTCTTTCCATTAATTTGTGTCTCCTGTAATATCCTTCAGCAGTGCTTTGTAGTTTTTATTGTATAAATCTTTCACCTCTTTAAGTTTATTGATAATTATTTTATTCTTTTGATGCCATCATAAATGGATTATTTTTTTTAATTTTCTTTTTGTTTTTTTCATTGCTAATTTATAGAGATTGCATGTGGTTTTTTTTGTTTGTTTGTTTTGACATTGTATTGTACTACGTTGCTGAGTTCATTTATTAGGTTTAACGTGTGTGTGTGTGTGTGTTTGTGTAACCTTTAGGGCTCTCTACATATAAGATTATATTATTTGCAAACAGGTTTTGGGTTCACTCTTTCTCTCTTTCCAATTTGGATGACTTTCTTTTCTTGCCTAATTATTTTGGCTAGGATTTCCAGTTCTGTGTTGAACAGACATTATAAAAATGGCCATCCTTGCCTTGTTCCTGAAAAAGCTTTCAGTCTTTTATTATTGAGTATGATGTTCACTATGGGGATTTTATGTATGGCTTTTATTAAGCTGAGGTTGTTAAGATTTATTCCGAGTTTGTTGAGTGTTTTAATCATAAAAATGTGTTAAATTTCATCAAATGCTTTTGCTTTATCGATTGAGACGAGCATGTGTAATTTTTCCCTTTATTCTATTAATGTGATTTATTACATAGATCAATTTTTGCATTCCTTGCATTCCAGGAATAGATTCTCCTTGGTTATAGTGTATAATCATTTTAATATGTTGCTGAATTTGGTTTGCTAGCATTTTGTTGAGGATTTTTGCATTACTTTTCATAAGGAATATTTACTTTTCTTGTAGTATCTTTTTCTGGCTTCGGTATCAAGGGAAGGCTGGTCCCTTAGAATGACTTAGAAAGTTTTCCCTTCTTCTTACTTTTTTAGAAAAGTTGGAGAAGGATTGGCATTAGCTATTTTTTAAATGTTGGTAGAATTCACCAGTGAAGCCATCAGCTCCAGAGCTTTTCTTCGCTCAGAGACTTTTATTATTATTATTATTACTAATTCAATCTCCTTACTAGTCATTGCTCTATTCAGATTTTCTATTTTTTCATGATTTTGTCTTGGTAGGATTTATATTTCTAGGAATGTTTATCAAGGTGACCCAAATTATTGGTGTATAATAGTGTATAGTACTCTGTTAAAATCCCTTTTTATTTCTGTAGAAACCAAACATTGTCCTCACTTTCATTTATGATTTTAATAATTTGAGTTTTTTTTCCCTCTGTCCATCTAGCTAAAGTTTTGTCAATTTTATTGATTTTATTGATCTTTTTAAAGAACCGACTTTTGGTTTTATTAATTTTCTCTATTGTTTTTCTTCTCTTTATTTGTTTAATTTTGCTACCCCTCTGTCCATCTAGCTAAAGTTTTGTCAATTTTATTGATTTTATTGATCTTTTTAAAGAACTGACTTTTGGTTTTATTAATTTTCTCTATTGTTTTTCTTCTCTTTATTTGTTTAATTTTGCTATAATCTATATTTTTCCTTCCTTCTGCTAGTTTTGAATTTAATTTGTGTATTAATATGTTTCTGTTGTTTATAACAACATACTTGAAACTGGGTAATTTATAAAGAAAACAAAATTTATTGCTTACAGTTTCAGAGGCTGGGAAGTCTAAAGTCCAGGGAACACATTTGGTGAAGGTTTTCTTTGTTGGTTGCTTCAGCTACACAGAATATCACACTGTGAGATGGTGGAAGCAGAGAGAGCAAGAGAGTAACCTCTTCATTCACTCTCCTTTTAAAGCCTTCCGAACCATGCCCCTGACCACCATTTTTAATCCATTCACTATGGCATGGTCATACATTCTAATCACCTCTTCAAGGCTCCACCTTTCAATTATCATAATAGGATTTCCCACTCTCAAAAGTTCCATTGGGGATTAAGTTTTGGGGGGTATTCAACCCAACGCAGTTTGTTCTTATTTTTCTAGTTCTTTATTATTTTATTTATTTATTTATTTATTTATTTATTTATTTATTTATTTTTTGTTAAATTTTTATTTTGTCAATATACACTATATATGATTATTATGGCCCAT
>NW_007728867.1:244766-245910 GCF_000696425.1 Galeopterus variegatus | reverse complement strand
TTTCGCTGAATAACTTCTTCAGTTTGGCAAGTTCTGCTATTTTTTTTTTATGACAGTGATTTCCTTGTACATTTCCTCTTTCAGGTCCTGTATGTTTTTCCTGGTTTCATCATGTTGTCTAGCTGTGTTTTCTTGTATCTCGTTCAGTCTCTTTAGGATTAACACTCGGAATTCCCTGTCATTCATTTCAAAGGCTTCTTGTTCTAGAGGATCTAGAGTTTGAGATTTATTGACTTTTGGTGGTGTATTATCTTGGTTTTTTGGATTTCTGGTATCTCTTTTTGGGTGTTTGTTCATTTTGGCAGGAGTTTTCTCTCGAATCTTGGACCTCCGATTCAATAGATGGGCCTATTGAGCCTTGCAGATCGTTCCTGCCGACTATGTACCTGATCTTTCTTTCTTTATTTATTTCTGAGATTCTGCCTATTTTAGCCGGGCCCCTCCCCATTCTGTGTGCTCAGGACAGGGCTGGGGCGTGTCTTCTACAAACCTTGACTTTCAGTTGAGTCATCAAAGTTGTGCCCTGCCCCGCCCTGCCCAGCAGGTGTCCTGACTCTGAGATGGCTGTCCTGCCCTCCCTAAGCCGGCCTTCTCCACCCCCACCCGAGAAAATGGAGGCAGCTTTGATGTGGTTGCCTAGCCTGGTGTGGTGGGCGGGGGCCAGGCGGGTGGGGAGCAGTCGGGCTTCGCCCCGCAAGTGGGGCTGGGCTGGGGGTGACTCACAGAGGTCGCAGAGTTGGGGCGATCTGGCATGCTTCACTCCGCCTCTGCGCAGTCCTTTGCTGGCTTTCCTTGCCTTTGATGTCTGGGCTGATCGCTTGTTCCCGCAGCCGGACTTGGGCGCCTCCATTTACTGTTTGTTTTCATGCAGATTATAAATTTAACAAAACAGGGAGGCACTTCCTGTTAACTGCTATATCTCTTGAACTGACATGGGGCTGAAAAGGTTTGAAACAGGGTCTTCCCATATCTTATATTCACAATCCCCTGGGATTACAGTTCACAAGAGCAGACCATGTAGAAAGCTCCACCCTGAGGTCCCCGCCTGAGCCCCGACTGGCGGAGCGATGGCCCGGTGATGGGCGGTCCCGGACGCGGCGACACAGCCCGCGGCAGGCTTCGCAGCAGCACCGGCAGCACACCC
>NW_007728867.1:240230-243766 GCF_000696425.1 Galeopterus variegatus | reverse complement strand
CAGCACACCCGCCTCTCAGGCGCCCGCAGCCTCCATTGCTCTCCCCGCCGCTGCCACCGCGCGGCACTGCCTTTCTAGTTCTTTAAGTTGTGAAATTAGGTTATCGATTTAAGACTCTTTCTTAAGGTAAAAATTTATAGCTATAAATTTCCCCACTTATCAATGATTTTGCTATATGCCATAAGCTTTGTTATGTTGTGTTTTTATTTTCATTTATCTCTAAGTATTTTTTAATTTCCTGTGTAATCACAAAGATTTGATCCATTTGTTGTTTAGGAGTGTGTTGTTTAATTTCCACAAATTTGTCAACTTTCCAATTTTCCATTTTTCATTAATTTCTAACTTCATCCTGTGGTGGTCAGAGAAGATACTCTGTATGACACATATCTTTTAAAATCTATTAACAGTAAGTTTGTGGCCTAACATATGGTCTATCCTGGAAAATGCCCCATGTACACTTGAGAAGAATATGTATTCTGTTGTTGTTGGGTAGAGTTATTCAGTATATTTCTGTTAGATCAATTTGGTTTATTGTATTTTTCAAATCTTCTGTTATCTTAGCTTCCTTGTTGTTATTCTATTCATTACTGAGAGAAGGGTATTAGGCTCTCCAACTATTACTGTAGAACTATCTAATTCTCCCCTCAATTCAGTCTGGTTTTGCTTTATATGTTTTGATGGTCTGTTACTAGGTGTGTAAATGTTTATAGTTGTTATGTCCTTTCATTGTATTGAAACTTTTGTTAACATATATATCCTCTTGTATCTCTTCAATCTTTTGTATTTAAAGTGTATTTTGTGTGATATTAGCATAGCCACCCTGCTTTCTTTTGGTTATGATTTGCATAAAATATTTTTTCCCATTATTTCATTTTCAAACTATTTGTGTCTTTGGTTCTCAAGCAGGTCTCTTACAGACCGCATATATAGTCATGTGCCACATAATAATGCCTTTTGGTCAATGTCCCATAAGATTATACTGAAACCATATTATTATATATTATTACATAGTATTTTATTATAATGAAGCTGTACCATAGCCTAGTGACATCATAGCAATCATAACTTTATCAGCACCGCACTCTACAGAGTGAGCCACAGGCCGGCCTTAGCAATCATAACTTTATAATACAATTACTTTTTATTAATTTAGTGTACCTTAAGTGTAGAGTGTTTAGGTTTTTACAAATTTAGTGTAGCCTAAATTACTGGCTACTAATTATCTAACTACTACTGTAGTCAACAGTAGTGTATAGTAATGTGTGAAGCCTTCACATTCACTCACCACTCAGTGACTCACCCAGAAGGACTTCCAGTCCTGTAAGCTCCATTTATATTAAGTACCCTGTATAAGTGTGCCATTTAAAAAATAATGTTTTATACCATATTTTTACTGTACCTTTTCTGTGTTTAGGTAAATTTAGATGCACAAATATTTACCATTGTGTTAAAATTGCCTATAGTATTTACTTCAGTAACAAGAGGTACAGGATTTTAGCCTAGGAGCAATAGGCTTTATCATATTGCCTAGGTATGTAACAGGCTATGGCATCTGGGTTTGTCTAAGTACATTCCATGATGTACACATGATGAAATTGCCTAAGGATACAGTCGTTAGAACATATCTTCTTCACTAAGGAACTCATGACTGTAATTAGATCATGTTTTTTGTTTATTTTTAAAATCTGGTTTGTTAATCTCTGTCATTTGACTGGAGAGTTTAATTCAGTTACATTTAAATTAATTTCCAAAAAAATAGACTTTCTGCTGTCATTTTGCTCTTGTTTCTATATGATTTCTTTTGTGTTTAAATTTTTGCACTGAAATATTTTAATTCTTGTTTTATTTCCTTTTTGTATATTCTATAGCTAAAGAAGAGCCACCCTCCTTTTGACTCCTGCCAGTAGCCTGGGCACACAGACCTTCTTGAGGCAACCCCACAGATTTCCTTCTGTGTGCCATTGTGTGGAGCCAATGGATCTCCAAAATTCACCTTCTGTGCTCTCTGAGAGCCATGGAGAGTTCTCCTCTTTACTCCTCACTCTTGAGGTACATACTAACCACTTTTTCTACTGGCTCGTGTCCCTTCTGCATGAACTGCACTTTCAGAAATCCCCAGGAAAGAAGTAGGTACCAGTTTTTAAGTCCGGACATGCCCCTGAGTGTTATGAAAGACATACTAAGTTTTCCCAAGAACGCATACACATTTCTGTAGGTCAGCCAGTGTGCAGACGGGGCAAGGAGACATCAGTCTGTTCTTCAGGCAGCTACCCTAAGCATAGAAGTGATCCCCCAGGAACCACTCTCGCTTGGCTGGGAGGGAAGTGTGGTCTTCCTCCTGTGCTGAGGAGGAAGAAGAAGGGAAAAGACATCTGGATAGAAAAATCACTGCTCTTGTCAACTTATTTGATTTGTCTCCATTTCCAAAAACAGTTCCCTCTTATAGACTAGGGGATGATGATTGGGGAAGAAATCCTGTTTAGCTGAATTCTAGATAGCTTGGAGGGGTCATTTAAAGTTTATTTATTTAGTTAGTTAGTTATTTTAACATGAGGTTAGCTAATGCTTCTTAATCTTTATCTTTGAGTTCTACACAACAATATGTCCAGGTCAAAATGGAGTCAAGGGGCAGAGGTCCCACCAAGCACAATGACTTTATGTAAATTCTGATTATTAAATATGTCTAGATAATGTATACATAGATTTACAGATTCATGGATTATTATATGTGCTGACTTCATACCTGGCAAGTTGCACAAAACATTGGTAATACGGTGGTTGCATCTGAAAACTATTGAGGAGCTGGGAGAGCCACAGTGTGAGGGGGAATTGCTCTCACTGAATATCCTTTTGAACTCTCAAAATGTTTATTATATGTCTTCCTTCCCTTTTTTAAAATTTCTTTTTTTAAATAAAAGCCTGGTTAATTAAAACAATTTCAAAAAGGATAGCACAAGAAAATTACATTCATATGAACTAATGAGCTAAGTAGATCAAAATAGATTCTGTCTCTTGATAGTCATTTTCTAAGCCTGAGCATGCATGCTAGTGAAAAACGGAAGGGTAGGTGCATTAACATTCCAATATAATGTAGCAGTAAAGACCAGATAAAGTAGACACTGAAGGGCGGGATGGAATGGGTTTGAAAAACTGAAAATTAACCTCCTGCTTAATAAATACTTAAAGGAAAGTGTGCCGGGGAAAACCAAAATGTATTGGGGAAAAGACATAGGAAAAAAGGGATAGTTTTGACAGTAAATCTTGATTAAATGTTTTAAAATAAAATTTAAACATATTAGAAATGTGTTCTTTTCAAGAAATTAACTTTTTTTAAAATTTTTATTTTGTCAATATGCAATGTAGTTAGTTATTGTGTCCCATCACCAAAACCTCCCTCCCTCCTCCCTCTCCCCCCTCCCACCCAGATGTGTCCCCTCCATTTTCTCGTTGTAAGAGCTTCCAAAAAAAAAAAAAGTTGAGGTTGTTAAATCTTCCTCTCCCTCCCCCCCCCGGTTTGTTGTTGTTGTTGTTGTTGT
>NW_007728867.1:236621-239198 GCF_000696425.1 Galeopterus variegatus | reverse complement strand
GATGATGGACATTTGGGCTGATTCCAGCTCTTGGCTATTGTGAAGAGTGCTGCAATGAACATTGGGAAACAGGTATACCTTCGACTTGATGATTTCCATTCCTTTGGATATATTCCCAGCAGTGGGATAGCTTTTGTATAATTTAAAAATGTATTCAGCACTAACATGCTGATCATGAGAGGGTCATTATATTTTAGAGTTTGCCTTAGTTAATACTCGTTTAAACATAGCATGCCAGAAACTTCCAGTATCTTATCTATTTTAGCGTTTATCAATCAAAATCATCTCAGAAATAGTCTCATAACTATATATACAGTTACCTAAAACTAAGCAGGATAAACACATGATATCCCTACAACATTTTGATAGAACCAGGGCAGGGGCGAGGCAGGGAGATTGGGCACTGGCGCATCCACCAGGTGAGTCTGGGACTAGTCTGACATGGAGTTAGCCCACAGAGAAGGAAATTGTTTTTAGTAGTAAATACTGCAAGGCTTGAGTAATGTAGATGTAAACTCAGGCATGAGNATTGTTTTTAGTAGTAAATACTGCAAGGCTTGAGTAATGTAGATGTAAACTCAGGCATGAGATTTACTGACTCTGTTCTGATAAATTACTGAGACATTTTCTTCCAGATGAGTAGAGTTAAAAATAAATAATGAAAAAAGAAATATTTATGCTTATGTTTCCAGAGTGGTGTTTTCTATTTTGATTTGGTGACTACTTGTCCCAAACTTATCCATTGTATTTGTTGAAAATGAATGTTCCTGAATTCCAAAGAAGAACCACTGAATCAGAATCATCTTTAAGGGAATGGACTCAGAAATCTACAATTCAACAAACTACCTATGTGGCTGTTCCTCACAGCAAAGACTGGCATCTGCTGTCTCCAGGGATGCTTTGAAAATTTTAGAAAAGATGGAGATACCAAATGGCTATTATGCTGTGTAACACTTTTTTAATGCTTCCAAGTTCTGTATTAGGGTAAAAAATATTTAAATAGGGGATTCAATTTTCAAGGAGGCATAGGAATAAATTGTATAAATTCAAAAGTATTTTAAATACAATTATCAGGAATATCAAAATATGCCTAAAATCAAAACTCCCCCAGGACAACTTATGGAAGTCAATATACATTGTGAAAACATAAATATATTAATAGCTGTCTAATAATTAATTAATTAACATCTCATTTGCTTTGAATAATAAATAATGGAACNTCTATATTCCTCAAATAATTAAACACAGAAATTCCACTTTGGGGTATATAACCAAAATAATTGAAAGCAGGTATTCAAACAGATATTTGTAAGTCAATAATTACAGCAACATTATTCACAATAACCAAAAGATGGAAACAAGCCAAATATCCATCGAAGGATGCCCAGATGAACAAAGCATGGTATACACATACTACATAATATTATTCATCCTTCAAAAATAATAAAATTTTGACACATGCTACATGTATGAACCCTGAAGACATGCTAAGTTAAATAAGCCAGACACAAATAGACAAATGCTGCATGATTGCACTTATATGAGCTACCAGAGTAGTCAGATTTGTAGAGGCAGAAAGTAGAATAGTGGATGTCAGAGACCAGGGGGGGTAAGTGGGAGTGGAAATCATTTTTTAATGGATACATCAGTATGGGAATATAAAAAAATTCTGGAGATGTATGATGGTGATGTTTGTACAACAATGTGAATATACTTTATTCCTTTGAACTATACACCTAAAAATGATTCAAATGGTAACTTTTATGTAATGTATGCTTTACCACAATAAAAAAATAAGATTTTTACAAAAAAATGGGTCTAAATATCAGTGATGTTTTTTACAAATCTTTTTCAACATAGCATATGTCTCTGTTTTAAATCCTCTACATCTATGGCCAAAGTTGCCTGAGACTGTCTTGCCCCTTTGAGCTGTGAGTACTCACCTCTGCTCTCCAATTCCATGCTCAGAAGAAGCCCTGATCACTTACTCCACCCCTCCACCCCCCAGCAAGAGCTCAGCAGACTCCCCAGGATAGGGGCTGCTGCTGGCGCCTCATTCACCAGGACTTTCTCTATCCCAAAATAATGCAAATGTGCCATCTCATCTCTTCCTCAATTTCAGCAACAACAAATTGCCTCCTCCAAAGTCTTCATAAGCATAGTAGATATTTCTTAAGATTTGAAGGGGCAGGATGTAACACAGAAGTGAAAGAGAATGGGATCAGAGGTTATAAACCAAACTTGAAACTTTGTGTTAGGCATTTTGATTTTTTTTNTCATTGATTACCAGAGATTTTAAGGCAAAAATAAAAACTGCTAAATGTGGTTTCATGGTTTTTCCAATACTTTTTTTTACATTTTCAGAGAAAGAAAACAGTGTACATTTTATAGTTAAATAATATATTTCCAAATCTTACATATGGTTTTGTGGTATCTATTAAAAATGTGTCTTATATAGTCAAGGAAAGCCTCTAAAAAGCTCAAGATCTAAGAATCATTAAATTTAAAGAAGTGTGTCTATATTCCTCAAATAATTAAACACAGAAATTCCACTTTGGGGTATATAACCAAAATAAT
>NW_007728867.1:229452-234942 GCF_000696425.1 Galeopterus variegatus | reverse complement strand
TTTTTTTTAGCAATTCTCTTCATATTCCTCTCTCATTTTAGGACAAAACACAACAAATCACTCTTCTGCTATGCAGCTTCCCTCTTCATATGATATCTTGTTTTGTGCAATGTCTGTGCCTTGTAAGTCTCAGCAACACAACAACTCTAAGTGGATTTGTCAAGGTACGCAATCAGACAAAAAGCTTTCTCCCTGAGAAAAACCCTAATCCCCGGTGGTTAATGTCATAACATTTTCTACATAAATTTACTTATAGGTCAAGTCTTACTAAATATTTCATGGAGGACATAAACCCTCACATAAAAATGATAATGTGAAAATCATTAACATTGGCTTTTGAATATTAAAGAATATACTTAATTTAAGTATGTATTTGTTTTGAAATATTTTCAACATTTCTATCAAACAAATGACTGTACACTGTTAAAATTGACTGTGAGAAAATAAAATTACCTGATTTCTACCTGTTACTTCCTTGTATTGAGCATTACCTGAGCCTTTAACTTATTTTAAAGATTTGCAGTCTTGCCTCAGAGTTAACTGTGTGGGTTCTTCCCGATCCAACTGAAGACACAGCACAGTGGCAGTGCCATGGCAGAGCTGGGACCCAGCATTAGGAATCGGCCATGCTTCTACATACCTGATGGCATTTAATGTTTTACATATGGGCTCAGGAATTCTTTAGCGAAAATATTTCTTAGCATCTGTTTGAGTTTGCTAAGTTTGCCATAACCAAACACCACAAATTGGTGGTTTAAAGCAACAAAAATTGATTCTCTCACAGTTCCGGAGGCTGGAAGTCTGACATCAGGGTCTCGTCAGGGCCACGCTCCCTCCCAAGCCTCTAAGAGAAGCTCTTTCTCTGTTCCAGGTTGTCACAGCCCCAGATGTTCCTTGGCTTGTGGCAGAACCACTCCCATCCCTGCCTCTGTCTTCACACATCCATCTTCCCTGAGAGTCTCTGTGTCTCTCTGCGTCTCTTCTCTTCTTACAAAGACACGGGTCACATGGGTTTAAGGGCTACTTAATTATGACCCCACTTCATTATGACCTCATCTTCACTAATTATATGTACAACAACCCTATCTCTCAGTAAGGTCCCATTCTGAGCTAGTGGGAGTTAGGGCCTATCTTTCTGGGGAACACAGTTCAACCCATAACAGTATCCATAGCTAGGCTTTAGACATATAGGACATCAGGAAAACTGGGCTTCCCAGCTGGGGGACAGATGGCCTAGCTGAAAGAAGAAGTCAACCCTGTGACTCAGACTCAGGGACAGTCTCAGAGCTTGAGAGGGATGTGGGATATGTCTGCTCCTTCAGAGCAGTGCAGACTTATTATTTAAGCTACACAATCTGCTAGGAGTGGGAATTCTGAGATGAAAAAACAGTGTTTGGGGAAAACTTCCACTTTGCGACATTGAACGTTGAGAGATTACGCCTCCTTCTCCCTCCCCTGTCAAAAAGAAAACAATAAAATTAATGCTGGCACGTTGGAAAAGAGGAGAACAGTGATGCTGTAGCTTTCTGATGCTGAAGCTCCACTGGCAGCCAGGTGACAGTGATGCAGGGGCTTGAAGAGAGGCAGCCATCCAGGGTGAGTAGGCAGAGTTCAGGTGAGCAGGTCCTACAGCCAGCCAGGAATAGGACTCTTTGGGCAGTCCCTGAAATGACCCCTAGATTTCACTCTACGAGACTCGGGTTCTAGCAGCCCAAGAGGTAGGATGAAGATCTTGCATGTTCAGCTGTTAATGGTAAGTAAATACATTTGTAATCATAGGCTGATACAGTCTCGAATACTCAACTTGCTTCAGTGTTTGAGCTTAAAGCTTCTCTAATACTTTGCAGTGTGCATTGTTTTATATTTAAAAGAAAGGAAATAATGACTTGCATCAACCAATACATAACATTTGTCAGAACACATAATGTACCAGGATGATAATAATATCTTAAGTAAACATTGTATCTTACAGTTGATACATCACTTTTACATATGTTGTCTCACTGATCTTTGGAAGTAAGCAGCGCAAAACTCGTCATCAGAAATATGTATATTCCAATAGGTAATATTTACTTAGTACAAATTATATGCCAGACATTGCCGTAAGCATCTTATATCCACTGGTTCATTTAATAATCATAGCAATCTCATGAGGTAGATGTTGTCATCATCATCATCATCATCAACATCATCCTTATCAAACATTAGAGCAGATAGAGGCACAAAAGATGTTCAGTACTTGTCCAAGATCACACAGCTGGGAGCCAGTCTGGCACTCTTAGCCAAAGCAGTACGCTGTTTGGCAGATGAGAAGATGTGATTAGAGACAACTGACCACAGTGGAGCCCCAGGATGCAGAGCTCTTCCCACCCCCTGGGAGGCCCATGTAATTTTATTTCAAAGATTTTAAAATTTTGAATTTATAAAAATTGAAATACATAAGTATATAAAATAGTTGTCAACAAAGTATGCAGAAAAAGAACCATACTCAATGTAGAGCACTCCATGTAGCACCTAACAGATAGCAAGCACTTGTCAAATATAGTTTCATAGTTCTTACTGGGGTAATAGCTGCACCATAATTTACTCAATAATTAAGCTACTCATAGACAATCACATTTTTGAGACTAGTAGAGACAGTGTTGTAGGTTACATCATACTTTTAGTCAGACATGCCAGCAGTTTTTTTCTCACTACGTAAGATTGCTGAGCTAAAGGACAGATTTACTCTTAATAGCTTCTAGCAGATTTTATTCCAAAAAAAAAGTTGCAGTTTACTACCTCAGAGCAGCAATGCATAAGAGTGTCCTTTATTCAAGCATACCTAGCACTGGATAGTATTAATACTTTTAATTTTTCTAATCTATTAGGTTACACAAATTATCTTATTATTTTAATTTGAGTTTTTCTGATAGGAGAGATTTTGAACACATTTTATATGTATTGGCAATCCTGATTTCTTTTGTGAAATGCCTTTTTATATCCTAAGCCATTTTGCAAAATATAAACTGGGTTGGTTGTCTTTGTTAAGCAATTTGTGGTAGGTCTCTGCACACCTAAGATTATCAGAAGAGGATTTTAATACTTCTTAGGTTAGAAGGAATTAAATTAAACAGTTGAACAATGCTGTATACTTTGGTAGAATCTTAGTTATATCTATGTGTCTGTGTGTTTATATATCGTTACATATATGTGGTAAAATATTAACTCAGTGCTCTTCAAACTCAAAAGTTCATATCAATTATCTGGGCATCTTGTCAAATTGCAAAAGTTAATTCAGTAGGTCTAAGGTGGGCCTGGAATTCTGCATTTCTAATGAACTCCTGAGGAGTACCAGTTCTGCAGGTCCAGGACACACTAAATAACAAAAGGCGGCATATGCAGAATGCACAGCTGGTCCTTCCTCAACTTGTCCTTTAGTTTTCTTTATTGAATAAAAGCAGCACTCCATAATTTGCAGACCTGACCAGGAGGATTTCCTCAAGAATCGCCTGAGTGCACAAAGCAAGCCTGGAGGAATTCTTCAACAGGACGGACTATTCCTACCCAAAATGCCAGACATGAAACCTTTATATGGAAAGGACGGCATGGCACGTACCTAAGTGATGTTAGAAGCAGAATTAGTTCTAAGTTGTGTGAAAGTAACTTACCCTTCCCCACCCCTCAAAAGCTTCATTGCCAAGGACCCAAAACGATCAAATTCACACTTCTCCCCTTCTACTTTTTCAGCTCATTAGAATCGAGTCCATTCACTGTTTTATTTTAAATTGCAAAATCCATAGCCCATCACATTCTCCCTCCTTCACCTAAAGAAGAGCTCAGAACCATGGAGGGCAGCTGCCTCGNTACGTAAGATTGCTGAGCTAAAGGACAGATTTACTCTTAATAGCTTCTAGCAGATTTTATTAAAAAAAAAAAAGTTGCAGTTTACTACCTCAGAGCAGCAATGCATAAGAAGAGTGTCCTTTATTCAAGCATACCTAGCACTGGATAGTATTAATATTTTTAATTTTTCTAATCTATTAGGTTACACAAATTATCTTATGATTTTAATTTGAGTTTTTCTGATAGGAGAGATTTTGAACACATTTTATATGTATTGGCAATCCTGATTTCTTTTGTGAAATGCCTTTTTATATCCTAAGCCATTTTGCAAAAAATAAACTGGGTTGGTTGTCTTTGTTAAGCAATTTGTGGTAGGTCTCTGCACACCTAAGATTATCAGAAGGGGATTTTAATACTTCTTAGGTTAGAAGGAATTAAATTAAACAGTTGAACAATGCTGTATACTTTGGTAGAATCTTAGTTATATCTAAGTGTCTGTGTGTTTATATATCGTTACATATACGTGGTAAAATATTAACTCAGTGCTCTTCAAACTCAAAAGTTCATATCAATTATCTGGGCATCTTGTTAAATTGCAAAAGTTAATTCAGTAGGTCTAAGGTGGGCCTGGAATTCTGCATTTCTAATGAACTCCTGAGGGGTACCAGTTCTGCAGGTCCAGGACACACTAAATAACAAAAGGCGGCATATGCAGAATGCACAGCTGGTCCTTCCTGAACTTGTCCTTTAGTTTTCTTTATTGAATAAAAGCAGCACTCCATAATTTGCAGACCTGACCAGGAGGATTTCCTCAAGAATCGCCTGAGTGCACAAAGCAAGCCCAGAGGAATTCTTCAACAGGACGGATTTTCCTACCCAAAATGCCAGACATGAAACCTTTATATGGAAAGGACGACATGGCACGGACCTAAGTGATGTTAGAAGCAGAATTAGTTCTAAGTTGTGTGAAAGTAACTTACCCTTCCCCACCCCTCAAAAGCTTCAGTGCCAAGGACCCAAAATGATCAAATTCACACTTCTCCCCTTCTACTTTTTCAGCTCATTAGAGTAGAGTCCATTCACTGTTTTATTTTAAATTGCAAAATCCAGAGCACATCACATTCTCCCTCCTTCACCTAAAGAAGAGCTCAGAACCATGGAGGGCAGCTGCCTCGTATTTTCCAGAATTATTCTTCTGACCTGCCCTGTGCCATGACTTCAGAACTTTAGTGGCCTCTCACTGGACAAAATAGTTCTAGTTCAAGTACAAAGCAGTCAATAAAAGATTCGTGTGCCCTAGCTTTTCCCCAAGGGTTAATATTGAGCCAAAACGATACGCGGTGACAGGCAGCCCAAGGCTCTGAGCGATGCTGTTTGAGGTGACAACACATTCCCGCTGACTGTGCGGTTCCTAAGAGGCCTCCGCGGGCAGGGAAGGGATAGACGCATCTCAGGTGGCTCAATGGGACCGCATCTTGGTGGTGGGCTGCGACTTCCGAAGGGGACTCCTCAGAGGGTGGGAACCCAGGCAGGACGAGGCTGATTTGGCTAACGAGCCTGGGGGCCGAGGCAGGGCTGTCCCTGGAGCCCGTGCAGAAGGTGGACGACGTTCACCTGTGCGTGCGCTAGGACAGGTGTGTGCCGGCTCCCGCCGCGCCGGGCTCC
>NW_007728867.1:223050-228698 GCF_000696425.1 Galeopterus variegatus | reverse complement strand
CCCTGGAAGGGTGGCCCCGCCTGGCCAGAGCCCGCCACGTCGTGGGTCCCGGCTCGGGAGCGGCGAAGTGGCTGAACTAAGCAGCAGACAGAAGGGCAGTTCACGACTGGCCGAAACGAGCTCTGCGGAGGGCCGCTGAGCGAGTGACTGTCGCAGGGAGGCGAGGACACCAGCCTCACGTCGCTTGCAGGTCAGGTTCTCTCTGCGGAGACAACTCGCATCCCAGGCACGGGCCGTGGGTGGGGTCCCCAGGCGGCTGCGACACGCGGAGACCCCAGAGTGGCCTGAGCTGCACGGCTGCGCCCAGCCCCGTCTGTGGCCTCACTTCACACAGAAACTCCTGCTAGTCACGTCGTTGTCCCTCAGTCAGTGAGCAGTCACTATTCGACGTTGCACTAAGGGGAAGTCAGCATGTGCTCAACAGAGGGGCATCTCTTCAAGCGGAGCCGCATGTGACAGTGCAGCCTGTGACACACGTGGGCCCCGTCCTCACCGCTGTCAGTCATCCAGGCGCAGCCGCACCCTGCCCAGGACAGCAGGTACTTCTCCCCTCCCAGAGCTGGCGGCTGTCACTCCACGGGATGTGCTGCTCCACCTGTGCCGATAAGTCAGTGACCTCGAGTGGGAACTCACTAAACCGAAAAGCAGCTGCCGCACAGCTGTTCTCGTCTCTGAAAGACGCACTTGAATTTGACCAAGTCCTCCAGCAGGCCAGCGTCTGTGCATGTCTCTGGAAATTGTCCTGGCCCTTCCAGTCGGCTCATCCTCATACAGAGCAGATTTTTGAGGCATAACGCAAGAAACTGTCTATACTCTCTTATGCTGGGAATGCCCATAGGACGTTCTGGGAAATGTCTGAAGTGCAAAACAAATGTGCACATTGTAGACATTTTACTTAGATTTTTTTTTTTCACTTTTCATGTGTTTTATATTTTTCTAGTTTGCAAAATTACTTTCTTTTAATTAAAAGGTAGTGTGCCATGGAAGAATGTCCCGGTTGTCTACCCAGCAGTCTTCACCTCTCCCCATTTTCTTGCTAGCAGGTTTTACTTCCCATGATAGACTCTGCAAAGGTCTATCCTCATTTTCTCAGGCTTCCATGTTCAAGGAGTTCTGAAAACTGAAAGGAATACTGATGAGGAGATTTTGGCTTCTGATAAAGCTTTGAAAGAGAGACAGACAGAGAGACAGAGACAGAGCCCTTTCTGCCTTTGGACACAATTGCATAGGATGGTGTATTAGTCAGGATTTTCTAAAGAAACAGGATCAAAAGGTTATATAAATATATGAGGAGATTTATTACAAGAATTGGTTAACATGATTATGGAAGCCAAGAAGTCCAACAATCTGCCATCTGCAATGGAGAGAGCCAGAAAAGCTGGTGGTGTGATTCAGTCTGGGTCTGAAGCCTGAGAATAGGCCTGGGATGTGGTGTAAGTCCCAAGTCTGAAGGTCAGAGACATGGGGACTCAATGTCCGAGCGCAGGTGGAGATGGATGTCCCAGCGTAAGCAGATGGAGCTAATTCACCCTCCTCCACGTTTTGTTCTATCTGGGACCTCAACTGATTGCATGATGTCCACCCATATAGGCGAGGGTGACCTTTATTCAGTCTACTGATTCCAGTGATTGTTTCTTCTGGAAATGCCCTCACAGGCACACCCCGAAATAATGTTATCACAACTATCTGGGCATCCCTTAGCCCAGTCAAGTTGACACATAAAATTAACTATCACCAAAGGAGTGCACAGAGAGGCTGGCCACTTTAAAACCATGATAACTGGGAGGGGACAACATGACAATGAAAGTCAACAGGCTGAGAATGACAGAGGAACATTGGGCAAACACAGGGCACTGCTGAAATTGGTAAGCCAGTCAGTTAACTATCTCTGCAACTTCCCTGCCTCTAGATATCTTTGGAGTTAATACAGTTTTTTAAGGTTAAGCCACTTCTATTCAGGTGTTTTGTTGGATGCAACTGAAAGTACCCTAATTGGTGCATGAGTTTATAGTTGCTAATAAAACATCATAGAGTAAAGAAAAAGTTAAAAACTCTCTTATAAAACCTCTGATCCTGTTTCCCCTAAATAAGCTATCATTATATCCTACTGTGTAGAATTTAACAGTTGTCTCTATTTTTCTTCAAGTATATGCATTCATGAATATTTGAATATATAAATTTGTCTTTCCTTTGTTTTTACAAAAGCATCCCTATACTACATACATTATTCTGCACTTCGCTGTCAAGGTTTATATGGCTATGACTCAAGGTCAATAGATACAGAGATAATTCATTAGAAATACCCATACACAATTTTATAGTATAAACTTAATATAGAACAACACATTTTTTTCAGTCATTTCTGTATCGACAGGCAGGAAAGTTGCTGCAGTTCAGGCCTCTACAAACAGTGTTGTAACAAACATCCTCATGCACTATTCTTACACCCTGTTGCAATACTGACTAAGAGAATTTCCCCCAGAATGGTAGTGCAGAGTCAAAAACTATGTGTATTTTCAGGGTAAGTAGTTATTGACTTTAAGGAGGCAATACTCAGAGAACAAAATGAAACCTCATGACCTTCCTAGATTACTTTTTTAGTTCTTAATATTTTTATGAGTATCAAGGGCAGAATTCATCTGTTCCTTATATTGTTTTTACTGTCTCCTTGCAAACACTAGCATTTGTTAATTACTGTAACTCTTATACTACAGCTACTGTTATTTCATCCTTATTTATTATCTCTTTGGCCAACTACTGAGATAAGTTTATTTTCAGATTTTATAATAACCCTATTGATATATCTAAATGTTAAAATGTCCAATGTTTCGCAGCTAGTCAGAGGTAAGTCCAGCATTTCAGACTAGTTCTGTCCAGTGTCAGGGCCTCTACTTTCTTGACGACAAACCAGCATGGATGCTCATGTACATGGATCACCATGGGAAGAAGCCACCATTTGTCCCTTGCTTGACAAAAGCCACTCCCACACCAAAACAGTAAAGATGAATAGAGCAGTGATTTAAGAACTTTGAATTTAAGACTGGAGAAAAGGCAATACAGCATAATGAAAGAACACTGAATTTAAAGCTAGGGATCATAGCTTTAATTTCAGACTCCTAGGCAAGTAGTCATAGAAAATTCAACAAAGCCAACCTCTCCTTCATAGGCTGAAATTACTTAAAATTACAATATTCTACAAGATCAATTTTCCCAGCCAGATATTGGATAAAATATAAATGATAAGGCAAGACCATAGTGACCCTAAACTTCAATTTTCTTCCCTGAATTCCTTGACAAAATGGGTACCTCATAGTCTGGTGGGGAGGATTGATAAAAGATGACATTTTTATCATTATTAGTTAAGCTGTTGTCACAGAATAGTTACTCAATAAATAGTATCCTGATTTCCTTAGTCTCTGCACATGATCTGCAATTCATAAATCATTGCTTATTTCTTATTATCAGTGTGAAATGCTAACAATCCACAATCAGGAAAGCGTTGAGACCTTGAATACCATATTTCTGATTAGGGACTGATGTTGTGAACAAGTTTTCTACACTTAATATTTTTATTTATGGCTTATAAAAATTATCAGCTTCATTTTAAGAAAATTTTATTTAAAATAACTGAGAAATCTGGCAAGATCAGATTTATGTAATGAAAGAAAACAAAAAGTCATATTTAGCTTGAGCTTTCTTGTATATTTTAATTATTAAAAGATTTGAGAAAGGAAATAAAACTCTAACATCTGTAAACTTTTTTAAAGAATAAACTGCTAAGATAGCCAGATGCATTCATTTTATTTGCCTTTTCCAAAAGGTTTTAATGCTGTATTCTTATATATCACATTAAGTATATGCTTTCAAATGAAGTCTCTATCAAAACAGCTTGATTTGCATACATTCAAGAGCACTTAGAGCGAATAACATAATTTTAATTTACTAAGAGTTAAAATTCTAGTATGTGGAATAGAAATATTTCTTTTAAATTAAATACGAATAAGAAAGGGTTCTAAGCCATCAGTTGGCCTCTGTAGACCTGCAAACGCCACCTTCAAAGTCTCTCCATGTGCCCACACACATAGCTTATTCCTTCCCCAGGCCCCTCACCTGCAGACTCTCTCTTTCCCAGAAACATGCTAAAAATCTATGGAATAACTTTATCAAAAATTGATAGCAGGGCTGGCCTGGTGGCGCACTGCTACAGTGCACCGCTTGGGAGCACGGTGGCGCTCCCGCCGAGGGTTCAGATCCCACGTACAGACCGGCCGCTCACTGGCTGAGCGAGGTGCGGGCGCAGCACCGAGGGTTGCGATCCGTTGCCGGTCACGAAAAAAGACAAAAAAAAAATTGATAGCATACATTTGCCAACCTGGCTTTGATATTGACAAACTTAAGTTAAATGTATCTCGCTATATAAATGATTCTATGTAAGTAAAAGAATAACATTTAAATTTGACAAAAATCGAGGTGGCAAGGTTAAACTTGCAGAAAATCAGGGCGGTTTTAGGTGGAGGTAAAGCTGGTGAATGCTCAAGAAGATGATTTCCAAAACAAGGCTTATTGCAATTTCTGTGACTGGTCATCTGTCCCTGAAATCTCACCCCTCTCTTCTTCATCACACATCTAACACATACTCACATGGACATCCTGAAAGATTTAGTGACCTAAAGAAGTCACAAAGCCACTGAATGACAAGCTCAGGCAAACGATTATAAGTCTTAATGTAATGTATATGTTTTAAACATGCTTATTTAACTTAGTCCAGTAATATAATGTGGCTTAATATGAATCAGCATTAATTTTTATTTGATTTTATTTCATGTATGTAAAAACATTACTCAAATTGAGAAAATTGTTTTTGTTCTTTAGTATGATTTTAATTCATAGGTCATAGAGTTCCCCTGTAGTTATCTATAAAACAAGAGAATTACACCCAAATGATCTGTCACCGTTTTTATGTTGTTGGCTTTTTGTTTTTGTTTTGTTTTGTTTCATTTTTTCAGTTTAGAAAAGTATTTTTTTTTCCACAGCCTGATTTCAGGCATTTCTACAGTGAGGATGTATTACAGAAATTACCTTTGAGAATTTGTAAAATATATATCTTCTACATTTCCCAAATGGTTTCCTGACCATCAAAATACTAATATTATTTAAGACAGTACATTTGGAATCGTAAGAGCATGATGAGACATTATCCTCCTTGCTGGATGAGTTTACATTCATATTTTAAGTCTATCATTTCAAAGGTTATTAAATGCCTGGTATGTGAAAGACACACTGTGAGTTGTGGATGACGATGGTGATAAATCAGAGAAAATCCCCATCCTCAGGGATCTCTCTCTTAGGTTCATGAGATAAGACATTTATATACACAAATGCATGCAGTTGAAAATCCAGTGAGTGCTATGTAAATTGAGTCACATGTTTAGGAGATAAAGATTACTATCAGGCTCTGGGGATCTATGAAGTCTGCATTAAGGAAGAAACATATAAACTAGGAATTTAAAGATTTCAAGAAACACACTAATGGGAGACAGTAAAATATGTTATACCCCCTGTGTTTAGCATATAGCTCCTAATTATTTCTCAAACGAGTGTAATTATGAACAAAATAAATGTAAAGTATGTGGGGGGAAAGACAAGGT
>NW_007728867.1:219977-221944 GCF_000696425.1 Galeopterus variegatus | reverse complement strand
AGGCACCAGTTTTGACTTTAGTTATTCATCAATGAATAAGTTACGCACAGCTGCTGCCTACCCCATAGGCATAAGTAAACTCCAAATGTATCATAGAATCTAAACCTCAAAAGTCAAAACTCTAAAAGTATGAAGATATGGATTTTTTTAATAATCATAAGAGGATAATTCATGACAACATGTAAAAGTGGTAAGTTAAAATATTGATAGATTTGATATAAATTTAAGCAACATATTGGTAAATATATTTGTGTATATATAAAAGTAAGTATATATATACACAAAACGTATATAAAGTATCAAATTCATAATAAATTCAAAGTTCCCAAAATTAGAATAAATTATATACTACAATATTAAAAATGAGCCAAGGATATGAATATGCAATTCAAAGAATGAGAAATAGAAAAAGCCATCACAATACAGTAGTATACTATGCCTTTTAGCAATTAGAAAAATAAATATTAAAACAAGAGATACCATTTAATACCTTTCAGAATAAAAATCATTTAGAAATTTAATTTTCAATGTAGGTTAAGATGTGCAGAAATAGTCCCTACTAAACACTATAGGCGTCATTTTTATATGGCATTTTGTCAATAATTATTAAAATGTAAACTGTACATGGATTTTAGCATTGCAAATCTATTCTTGGAATTCACACATATAGACAGAGATATATGTACAAGATTTTTATGAAAGCATTATTGGCAAAATTGGGGGAAACATATCAATCAATATATTGATGCTTAAATAAATTACTTTATATTGATATTATGGAATACTCGGCACTTATTTTAAAATTACATGGAATTAACTCCAAGATATATAAGAGAACAAGAGTATAAAAAAATACTTGTACTATGATCCCACTCATGTAAAATCTACATATAAATAAGTTATCATATATAACTACAAACATTTTAAAAGCTTTTAAAAGATTACACTACACATTGGAAAAGTAGATGTCTTTAGGGAGGATGATGTTGGAGGGGAAAAAATGGGTGTTATTAAGAGAAAATGTCCATATCTTCTCAGTAAAGTTCTGTGTTGTCTGAACATTTTTCAATTATATTGTGAACAATTTCTATGATTAAAAACTAATTTGATGAAAAGATAAATATCACAGTGTATCCTTTGCATCTTTATTTTGGTGTTAATTCTTTGCTCTATATTTTTATAAGTTACTTTACTTGTAAAATTAATTAGGATATATATTTCCTGTTTAGTATGGATGCTTTTCTTTGTTTATGTAAATGCTGGCTGGTGTGAAGTCGTTTATCTTTGCCGTTCTTCATTTTCCAGGGCTGAATTTATTTATATCTAGGTCACGGTGACAGCTGTCACACCAGAATCCCTTACTCACCTGGGGCAGCAATGACGGTCATGTCAGAGTTTAGGGGAGGAACTAAAAACCCATTTGACATATCTTGAACTCTTAACTAGGCTGAAATAAATATATATATATATATATATATATATATATGAACTACCTTATTTTTTAAGAAATGCTTATATGGTCTCAATTATTGTTACCTGTGATTTAGGATTTAAAAATGTTATCACATAGAAAAAGGAGTTGTCGGGATAAGTAATATAATGAAAATTTCCCAGTACTTCATTTTCCATTCAACTCATATAATTGACGGATTGTTACCAGATCTTCCTTCCATTTTTCATACCCTCAGCAATTCCCACTCAAAATTAAAATTGAAATAAAACTTCATAAAGTTGAATAGGTTAAGTATGTATTATTTTGCTTTAGAGAAGGAATTAGTAGAATTTTTCTGAAAAGTACCAGATGGTAAATATTTTAGGCTTTCCTCATCTCATATGGACTGTAGTGCATTTTATATTATTATTTTGTTATTGTTTGCTTATTTACAAGCTTTTAAAAATGTAAAAGCCGGGGCCGGCCCGGTGGCGCACTGGATAGTGCGCCGCTTGGGAAGCGTGGCGGCGCTCCC
>NW_007728867.1:218464-219072 GCF_000696425.1 Galeopterus variegatus | reverse complement strand
AAGTCCTGATTTGCCATACAGACAGTAGGGTGCTGACTCCAGCTTCAGAGGACTAAAGCCACGTGATATAAATAAGCCCTATTTTTGCTATTTCTAGACCTTGCCACCCTCCCATTTTTCTCCATCCATTCTGGCCACTCAGGTGGACACTGCCCCTTAGTCTTGAAACGTGCACAGGCCCCATGAGCATGGCCTTGCCTGTGCCACTGCAGCTAATGACCGTATTTGCTCCTTGTTTATACATACAGGCAAACTTAAAATTTTATTTGAACACATTTTCCAAAGGTAAGAATGCTCACCTTGGCTTCCTGTAATCTAACTCCCCAAATCATGAGGGTTTCTGGAAAATCCCTGTTGGATCTATGATGCTGTGCCCACTTTCCTGGGCTTTCTTTCCTGGTTTATCTTTCATCTAAGGACACAGTTGACTCATTGCTGTCTCTATCTGCCCTGCTCTTCTGTCACCAGGAGATCTAAACTGGTCCCATGAATCCAATGAACAGGTCATTGCCCTTACCAATTTTGTGTAGTTATTCCCACTTACTCAAGTTTCATGTTAGGTTTAAATAAATGAATGACAGAAGTTGTTAAAAATACAAATTTGAGAA
>NW_007728867.1:215827-218184 GCF_000696425.1 Galeopterus variegatus | reverse complement strand
TAAAAATACAAATTTGAGATTCCCACAGATCCTCAATATCATGTCCTAGCCGTAGGACATGAGGAAACTGCTCAGTCTTTCCTGGTTTTCTTTGTTCCATGTGTAATACTGGCGTAATAATAGTGGACCTCTGGGTAGGTGGTGGGCCGATTTCCAGCTCCCAGATAAAAACACAAAGATGTAGGAATAAAGGAAAAGCAAAAAATTAGGTTTGTCATAGGAAACTAAATAAATACTGACAGTGTAAAACTAAGTCTGTTTAGTCTGTTCACACATACATATTATATATTTACACCTGAGCATATATGTCAGGAAGAAATTGGATTAAGTAGAGTTACAGTGTTTTAAGATCATGATATACTCTGGGAGAGGTAAAATATTTGCCTTCAATAATACCGAACAACATTAATATTAAATATAATAAATGGAAAATGTAATATTTACAGTGACCATTAAAAGAAAAATAAAGTGCATAAATAATAAACTAATAGAGATGAAAAAATAAAACATTAAGAAACACTTCAACAATATAAAAAGATAAAAAGGAAAGAAAATATTTGTGAGAAAGATGTACTCAAATATGGCAGTAACCACATAGAGTGTAAATAAACTAAGTTCTTCAATTAAAAGACAAAAAAATGTATTCAGTCAAAAAATAGCAACCTCCCCCAAAGAAACTGCTAACAAGAGACATCCTAATATGTAGAACTCAGAAAGATTAAAACTGAAGGAATAAAGGAAGATATGATAGGACAAGTATGAAAAACACAATTTAAATGGAAAGAAACAGATTAATTAAAAGTAAAGGAATGGAAAAAGATATATCATGTTACACTAATCAAAAGAAAGCTGGAATAGCTACATTTACCTCAGACAAAACAGACTTCAGAACAAGGAAAACTATCAGGAATAAAGAAGGACAATATTTAGTGATTTAGGAGTCACTTTTCCAAGAATACATGGTGACAGAGCATCAAAATACGTGAGGAAAAAAATGATAGAACTGCAAAAAGAAATACACCAATCAACTATTATAATTGATTACTTCAACATTCTTCTATCAATAATTAATAGATTCAGCAGTCAGAAAATCAGTATAAATATAGTCGATCTGAACAGTACTTATAGAATCAATGAGAGAACATACGATTTTCCCAGCTTCCATGGGACAGTCACCAAGACAGGCCACATTCTGGGTTATAAAATATGTCTTAACAAAATTTAAAAAACAAATATAATAAAAATATGCCCTCAGACCACAGTGGAATTAATGTAGAAATCAGCATCAAAAAAATTTCCAAATATTTGAAAAGTTAACAGAATGAGACAGGTTAAAGAACTATTCTCAAGAAAATTTAGATATATATGTAATAAATGAAAATAAAAATAGAACATCAAATGTTGTGGAATGCAGTGAAAGCTTTGCTTAGAGAAAAATACACAGCTTACAATTGTATATACTATAAAAGAAGAAAAATGTAAATTCTATAAACTTTCACCTTAAGAAACTAAAGAAAGCAAAGTAATGTAATCCTAAAGCAAGCAGAAGAAATTATATACAAATTAATAAATAGAGCATAAATTAATAAAATTGAAGTAGGAAATCAATAGATAAAATCAATGATACCAAAAGCTGATTCTTGGAAAAGATAAAAATAAATGATAAACCTCTAGCCAGTCTAACCAAGGAAAAAGGAAAAAAGACGCACATTAGTAATATCAGAAATGAATATCACTACATTATAATGAACATCCCATAAACATTGAAATGGTAAAAGTGGAATATTATCAACAGCTGTATAAACAAAAATTTGATAACATAAATGTAACAGGCCAATTCTTAAAAGACCCAAGCTACCAAAACTCAAACAAGGAGAAAAAGATAATTAGAACAAATTTATTAATGTCATTCAATTGACAATTAATAAACTTCCAAAAAAGAAAGCAGCAGATCTAGATGATTTCACTGATTAATTCTACCAAATAGTCATGTCTTCAATTCTTACACTCTCTTTCAGAAAACTGAAGCAGAGGGAATACTTCCCAACTCCTTCTATGAAGCCAGTATTACGGTAATACCAAAAATAAAGGCAAAACTTTATTTATTACAAAAAAGGAAAACTACAAATGTGCATCTATCATGAACAAAGACTCAAATCTTCAAATAATATTAGCAAATCAAATCCAGTAATGCATAAAAATAATTATGTATCATGACTGTATTAGTCTGTTTTCTGTGGCTTATAAAAGAATATCTGAAAGTGGGTAATTTATAAAGAAAAAATTACTTCTTACCGTGTCAGAGGCTGGGAAGTCTACAGTATGGGGGCCACATCTGGTGAGGACCTTCCTCTGAG
>NW_007728867.1:215131-215609 GCF_000696425.1 Galeopterus variegatus | reverse complement strand
GTGTCAGAGGCTGGGAAGTCTACAGTATGGGGGCCACATCTGGTGAGGACCTTCCTCTGAGTGGAAAGTCTCTAAAGGGTCTTGTGATGATTAAGAGAATTATAGGCAAGGATGGCCAGAGCTCTCTAATGTGCTCACCTGCTCTCCTTATGAAGCCACGAGTGCCACTTCCATGACAACCCACTAAACCACAAAGCCATTACTCCACAAATGGATTAATTCATTCACAAGGGCACAGTCCTCACGATACAATCCCCTGTTGAAGGCCCCGCCACTCAACACTGCTATAGTCTGATTTCCCACCCTCTTAACACTGTTCAGGATCAAGCTTCTAACACATGATCTTTTGGGGGACACATTTACCCATAGCAATGATCTAGATATTATTCCAGATAGGCTAAGCTGGCTCAACATTCAAAAATCAATTAATGCAATCCATCATATAAACAGGCTAAAGGAGAAAAAGCTATCTTTACAC
>NW_007728867.1:214323-214673 GCF_000696425.1 Galeopterus variegatus | reverse complement strand
TTTAACAAGGTTGCAGGATACAAGTTTATTATATGAAAGTCTATCACTTTCCTATTTAACAACGATACACAATTGGAATTGATGATTAAAACACAATGCCATTTTCATTAGCACCAAAAACTAAAATACTTAGGCAAATTCTAACAGAATGTAAATAGGATTTATATGAGTAAACCTAAAAATAACTCTGATGAAAGAAATCAAATAAGGTCTAAATAAATGACAGCCATTCCAAGTCCATTGAGTAGGAAAACTTAATTTCGCAAGGATGTCACTTCTCCCTAACTTAATTTGTAGATTCAATGAAATTCAAAACAGAATCCTAGCAAGTCATTTTGTGGATATTAAGA
>NW_007728867.1:208673-213272 GCF_000696425.1 Galeopterus variegatus | reverse complement strand
TGGGCATCCATATGCCAAAAACAAACAAACAAACAAAAGAAAACAAATAGATTAGGGAAAGTAAATAGAGAGCCCGGAAGTAGACCCACACAAGTATAGTTAACAGTTAACTCATATGTGACAAAGGAGCAAAGGTACTTCCATGGAGAAAGGATAGTCTTTTTAACAAATGATACTGTAACAATTGGGCATCCATATGCCAAAAACAAACAAACAAACAAAACAAACAAAAAAAATCTTCACCTTTCACATAACTTCACTAAGAATGGATTATAGACGTAAATGCAGAATGCCATATTCTAAAACATACAGTCTTAAACATTAAGCTATATTCACACATGGAACGAAGGTATTTCAACAGCCATAAAAACCAATAAACTATAGGTACTCGGAGTAAGAAAGAGAATGTGATCAGTCAGGTGCTGGGAAAGAGATTGCAGCAGTAACTTTCTCAGAATGTTTGTGGAAGGACAAAATGAGAATATTCATTGTGGAAGTTCTTCTTCCCTAGTAATAAGACTTAGCAGAAACTGCTACATTTTCCGCCCGAAGTTCTTCTTCCCTAGTAATAAGACTTTTTCCTGGGTACTTAGCATCCAGAATAAAGACAATTCTCAGCCTCTCATGAAGCTAAGTGTGGCCATGAAACTAAATTCTGGTCAAGCAGATGTAAATGGAAGCTTTGACTTGCACCTTTTGAGAACTTTTATTAAGATAAATGCTGGCGTGGTTGCGGAGAAAAAGGAACTCTCATACATTGTTGGGGTGGCTACCAGACTTCCTCTGTTGAAATGTTCAAAGACAACTCGTGCAGCAGCGTGGACTGTGTTAAAAGTTAGGCACAGATTGATTTTTAAAGTGGCACCAATCGTAGAAGAGACTGAATGCATACCTTTATCAAGACCCTAGTCAAAAAGTCAAAAACCCTCTGCCCTTTTGTTTTTAGCATCCTTCCTCCAACGCACTGCTTGGAATAAACATGGGGTCCATATCTTGCTCATGGATCCTGAAGTTGGAGACCATAAGCAAGGGAATGTGTGAATGAAAGCTAAAAGGTCTGAGTCCCTGAGGATTTCCGGCATAATGGTCACCACAGCAGCCCTTGGCTGAATGCATCTGGACTTGTATCTAGTTTGCATCACTATTATTTTAGGTATCTATCATCTGCAAAATAATTTAATGCTAAATAAGAAACTGTGTAGGGGTTAGGGCCTTTGAAACAGCAGATGCTTCCTTCAGGTATGTCTAATACCCCACTTCAAATATCTGGAGTCCACCTCTTATTACAACCACTACCGAGGCTTCAGCTGCAGACTTTGGCGATCTTTGCACGGGATGTGACCAGACAGTGTCTAAACTCCAGCACATGGTGAACAATGATAGTTGCCTGACTGTGTCTTCTTCAGTACTGTGACAAGGTCTGCAACTCAGAAGTGGAGGGGAGTTAATAATGCCCTTGTTGTCACCCTTAACCCATTGGAATGGGAGCCATTGGATAACCTTTCTTATCTCTCTTTATGTGAGCAGTTCTGAGATACTTCACTAGGCTTCCCACAAGGTTCCACAGATTGAGCCCCACTCACTCATGGTGATTGCAAACTCACATGCAACCTGTGTCACTTGCAGTGCCCTCACCCTGCTCGATAGGATCCCTTCTCAAACAACCTATCCCCACAGAAGTCTTTGGCGTGATTTCTGCCAGTCTCAGATCCGTGATGTGCTCCTCAGAGTTTCCAATGCCTTGAGGTCTCCATATCTTGGTGGGAGAAACCTACAAAGCCCGTTTGATCACAACATGTGCAGGACCTGGAAGTCCAGAGGAGTTAATGCCTTAACACCACTGTTAGCCAAGGGAAATGAGACATGTTGCATCTGCTCAGAATATCCTACAGAATTGAGTGTCATTTGCTTGTAAAATTGACCAACTTGATAATTTAGCCTTGTGTTGTTTTTCCTCCTACCATCTGTCACTGGCTCTGTCCCTTACTTCTGTTTCCTGGGACCATTGTCTAAATAAACCAGCTGCCTACATGCTTTGTGTTATTTCAGTCTGTGTTTTCAGAAGAACCTGCAATAGAAGGTGTTCAGTAAGTTCGTTGGGTTTGTTATTCTTATTCTTGGTATATGTTCTTGAAGATACCATTATTATTATTATTATTATTTTAATCCAAGATGGTGCTTGTCAGTGCTCTATGCAGTACCAACTCCTAGTCCCACCACGTCATCATTTGGTATAAATGACACCAACTTTTCTCAATTACCTATGCTTAAAACTTGGAAGTCACTTGAAATTCTTCTCAAATCATCAGCATGTGTGATCATTGACTATATCTTATCAATTTTTTCTTAGGTATTTAGCATAGTCATCCTTTTTCTTGCAAGTCTGATTGTCACCACCACTATCAAATTACTCGTAAATGATGTCACTTCTAAATGGCAGCCACAGTGCCAACCCTGCACCCAGACTGCTCCATTTTGAACTCTGTCCTTCCTTCATTCAGCAAATATTTCTGAGCATAACTGTCCCAGTTGCTCTTATTTATATTACCTTGATTAATTCTTACAAAATGAGGATGGATGCTATTATCCTTGTTTAATATTTGAGGGTCTTGAAACTCTGTGATTAAGTTACCAAGATCATGTGGCTATAAGCTATGCAAGCTAGATTTAAAGGCTAACTGACTTCAGTTCCAATGATGGTGCCTCTATATGTCACTCTGCTCATAGTTAGCTTTCTATGTTCTCCTACATCAAATCAGAGATATCTAAAGTAATTTCGCACTGCTTTTAACACGACAGATGAGGCTACTTTCAATTCCACCCAGCACTTCTGCAATCATCTTTGCTGGTGTAAGTCCCTGTGCACGTGCCAATACTTCTTCCTTTCCTAGTGGCTTTGCTCTTTCTTGGTTCTCTTTTCTGTCTCTTCCCTTTCTTCTCTCTTCGTACACTGTACTTGCTTCTTTCTGCCTTTCTAGCCATTGTTGGCCATACCACTTATTCTTAGACTCATGTTGAGTTTCGTAGGCTCTAAATACTTTTATCCAAGACTCTTATTTTACTATTAAATAAACTCAGACCCAGAAAGCTTAAGAGCCTTCCTCAGCATGACACATCTAATCTACCTAGAGCTTGGAGCTAAGTCCCCTTTCTTCTAGTCAAGAATTTATTCCCTGGGACCTGCGTTGCTTGCATTTATCTTAATTTCATCTTGATCTCTATTTGTTCAACTCTTGTTTCTACCTTCTTGGGCTACTCACAATTTAGTGAACAAGTTATGCTATTAATATTTTTTAATATTATCTTCCTCCTGCCTTCCTTCCTTTTTATCACCCTTCTTTCCTTTGTTTCCTTCATGTATTCAATCAACGATTGCAAGCAATATACCACTGGCATAGAATCCCTGCGTTTGTGAAACATGTGTTCTTGCACAATGAACAGACTTACTACAATTAAACCGTACTTTCATTAAGTGCTGCATGTACCAAGTAGAGATATAAGCTCATCTGGGGCCCAGTAATGTTTCCCTGAAAAGTGATGGGGAGGGACTAATGGTATACGGAGTGACAGAAGAGTGTGGTGGGTGGAAGAGTGAGGGGAAGTCGAACTACGATCTAAATCTATAGTCAGGAAAGAGCAGGCAGCCTGAGCTGGGCTCACTAGAGCCCTTCATTTTTCCATCTATCTTTCTAGTAAACTTTTATTTATCCTTCAAGGGACATTACGTGAATCATTTCTGAGAATACTTCCCTAAATCTACCCAAAGCAAGTTGCTCCCAAGTGTCCTTTTGTACATGAATCTGCAGAGGCAGTTGCCACCTCCCGTCGTATTTCCTTGTGATGTGTCTACCTGTACTGCTGTTGTGAGTTCCCCAAAGCCAAGGTAAAGTGTCTAATTCATTCCTATATATCCATTCACTAAATTTGCAGTTCAATAAATCTGTATTGATTTGACATTTATTAATGTTCACATCCAACCTTTGTCTCCTTCACCTAATATAACCTTAACCCCTAAAGTCAAAGTTCCATAATTTCTTGTTTTCATTATTAATGACACATGTTTACAAAATTATCATACAGAATAATGCACAAGGACACTTTCACTTGAACCCTGTGTCCTTTCAATTTATTTCTCTCAGACAAATTTAACCATGTTCTCACTTTCTTCTCTTTAAACCTAAGTGTAAATTCAATGTGGATTTTGTCCTTAACATAGAGTAATGCACATCTTAACATTTTTCAGGAGACAACTAGGGATTGACCAAAAATCTCCATGTCCTATTTTCAATAAATGGAACAAACATCTGTCCACTACCTGCATGTGGAACACGGGGCCAGAAAATATAAAGTTAAAATGTCTTTGCAAAAATAAGTTAAAAAAAAAAAATCCAAATCAGGAGAAATTTCCAAACAGTATAACTATATGATTATAAAACATTTCCCTAAAAAGAGTGGAAAATTCTTTTTTTTTTCCTTTTTGTCTTTTTTTTGTGACCAGCAACGGATCGCAACCCTCAGTGTCGCGCCCGTACCGGACCGGGACCGGCAACGGGATCGCAACCCTCGGTGTTGCCCCCACACCTCGCTCAGCCAGTGAGT
>NW_007728867.1:201992-207687 GCF_000696425.1 Galeopterus variegatus | reverse complement strand
GGCCGGTGGGCGGCCGGTCTGTATGTGGGATCCGAACCCTCGGCGGGAGTGCCACCGCGCTTCCCAAGCGGCGCACTGTAGCAGTGCGCCACCGGGCCGGCCCGAAAATTCATTTTTGACGATATTTTAAAGTATTTTAAGATAGGCTTGTCAAAGCAAGAGCTGGGGAACCATCATGCTAATTCTCATGGGTATGAGGAGATGGAGACCACCAGGACCTCCTGCCCCCTTCTGGTTTGGCTGGTTGGCTCCCTGCGCCACACATGGAGCCACACTGAAATAAAGGCAGCAAGACAACATGGGGGATATTTGCTTCCTCTCAGTCCTTTGTGTGAGCAAAAGAAAAGAGCAAGTGGAGCCGGATGGGGACCGGAGGGGAAGAAAGTAGGAGCCCGAATTACCAAAAGGAAAGCAAATATTACTCTTGTTTCTCCAATAGAGATCCTTACTTAAAAATGACAAAATAAAAACAAAGACAAAAATTGAATTCCTTGGTTTTAGAGCAGCAATGATAAAGGGTATGAGGGGACAGACTGCAAAATACCCCCAGAACTTGCCACTCCACTGTCAGACGCAACTATAGTGCCCATGTTATTTCTAGATTACCCAGCACATCTCACGTAATAAAACAGAGTAATGACTCAAGCTCTCTCATTTATTCATCTTACACAGAGTCTGAAAAGCCATAAAACCTTGCACTGATGGATGTAAATTGTCTCAGGCAATTAGTTCCAATTGTCTGATCGCAAATTTGAACTCTCTGCAGTTTAATAATCAGAAAGCCTTGGCACTCAGTCTGAAGTCAAGCTGCAGAGAGAAACTATGAAGTGGCTTGGCAGGAAGATGTGCCAGGAGAATGGTGTCAGAAATATAAATCTGCAGCCCAGGACATTGTACCACAAACAAACGTTAAGAAATCAAATATACATATGCAACCTGTATGTGTGCATTGGGTAAAAAAAAAATCCTTCTGGAAGTAAGTAACAGNCACCACCACTATCAAATTACTCGTAAATGATGTCACTTCTAAATGGCAGCCACAGTGCCAAACCTGCACCCAGACTGCTCCTCTTTGAACTCTGTCTTTCCTTCATTCAGCAAATATTTCTGAGCATAACTGTCCCAGTTGCTTTTATTTATATTACCTTGATTAATTCTTACAAAATGAGGATGGATGCTATTATCCTTGTTTAATACTTGAGGGTCTTGGGACTCTGTGATTAAGTTGCCAAGATGATGTGCCTATAAGCTATGCAAACTAGATTTAAAGGCTAATTGACTTCATTTCCAATGATGGTGCCTCTATATGTCACTCTGCTCATAGTTAGCTTTCTATGTTCTCCTACATCAAATCTGAGATATCTAAAGTAATTTCGCACTGCTTTTAACACGACAGATGAGGCTACTTTCAATTCCACCCAGCACTTCCGCAATCATCTTTGCTGGTGTAAGTCCCTCTGCACGTGCCAATACTTCTTCCTTTCCTAGTGGCTTTGCTCTTTCTTGGTTCTCTTTTCTGTCTCTTCCCTTTCTTCTCTCTTCGTACACTGTACTTGCTTCTTTCTGCCTTTCTAGCCATTGTTGGCCATACCACTTATTCTTAGACTCATGTTGAGTTTCGTAGGCTCTAAATACTTTTATCCAAGTCTCTTATTTTACTATTAAATAAACTCAGACCCAGAAAGCTTAAGAGCCTTCCTCAGCATGACACATCTAATCTACCTAGAGCTTGGAGCTAAATCCCCTTTCTTCTAGTCAAGAATTTATTCCCTGGGACCTGCGTTGCTTGCATTTATCTTAATTTCATCTTGATCTCTATTTGTTCAACTCTTGTTTCTACCTTCTCGGGCTACTCACAATTTAGTGAACAAGTCATGCTATTAATATTTTTTAACATTATCTTCCTCCTGCCTTCCTTCCTTTTTATCACCCTTCTTTCCTTTGATTCCTTCATGTATTCAATCAACGATTGCAAGCAATATACCACTGGACAACATAGAATCCCTGCGTTTGTGAAACATGTGTTCTTGCACAATGAACAGACTTACTACAATTAAACCGTACTTTCATTAAGTGCTGCATGTACCAAGTAGAGATATAAGCTCATCTGGGGCCCAATAATGTTTCCCTGAAAAGTGATGGGGAGGGACTAATGGTACACGGAGTGACAGAAGAGTGTGGTGGATGGAAGAGTGAGGGGAAGTCGAACTACGATCTAAATCTAAAGTCAGGAAACAAATCTATAGTCAGGAAAGAGCAGGCAGCCTGAGCTGGGCTCACTAGAGCCCTTCATTTTTCCATCTATCTTTCTAGTAAACTTTTATTTATCCTTCAAGGGACATTACGTGAATCATTTCTGAGAATACTTCCCTAAATCTACCCAAAGCAAGTTGCTCCCAAGTGTCCTTTTGTACATGCATCTGCGGAGGCAGTTGCCACCTCCTGTCGTATTTCCTTGTGATGTGTCTACCTGTACTGCTGTTGTGAGTTCCCCAAAGCCAAGGTAAAGTGTCTTATTCATTCCTATATATCCATTCACTAAATTTGCAGTTCAATAAATCTGTATTGATTTGACATTTATTAATGTTCACATCCAACCTTTGTCTCCTTCACCTAATATAACCTTAACCCCTAAAGTCAAAGTTCCATAATTTCTTGTTTTCATTATTAATGACACATGTTTACAAAATTATCATACAGAATAATGCACAAGGACACTTTCACTTGAACCCTGTGTCCTTTCAATTTATTTCTCTCAGACAAATTTAACCATGTTCTCACTTTCTTCTCTTTAAACCTAGGTGTAAATTCAATGTGGATTTTGTCCTTAACATAGAGTAATGCACATCTTAACATTTTTCAGGAGACAACTAGGGATTGACCAAAAATCTCCATGTCCTATTTTCAATAAATGGAACAAACATCTGTCCACTACCTGCATGTGGAACACGGGGCCAGAAAATATAAAGTTAAAATGTCTTTGCAAAAATAAATTTTAAAAAAATTAAATCCAAATCAGGGGAAATTTCCAAACAGTATAACTTTATAATTATAAAACATTTCCCTAAAAAGAGTGGAAAATTCATTTTTGATGATATTTTAAAGTATTTTAAGATAGGCTTGTCAAAGCAAGAGCTGGGGAACCATCATGCTAATTCTCATGGGTATGAGGAGATGGAGACCACCAGGACCTCCTGCCCCCTTCTGGTTTGGCTGGTTGGCTCCCTGCGCCACACATGGGAGATATTTGCTTCCTCTCAGTCCTTTGTGTGAGCAAAAGAAAAGAGCGAGTGGAGCCGGATGGGGACCGGAGGGGAAGAAAGTAGGAGCCCGAATTACCAAAAGGAAAGCAAATATTACTCTTGTTTCTACAATAGAGATCCTTACTTAAAAATGACAAAATAAAAACAAAGACAAAAATTGAATTCCTTGGTTTTAGAGCGGCAATGATAAAGGGTATGAGAGGACAGACTGCAAAATACCCCCAGAATTTGCCACTCCACTGTCAGACGCAACTATAGTGCCCATGTTATTTCTAGATTACCCAGAACATCTCACGTAATAAAACAGAGTAATGACTCAAGCTCTGTTATTTATTCATCTTACACGGAGTCTGAAAAGCCATAAAACCTTGCACTGATGGATGTAAATTGTCTCAGGCAATTAGTTCCAATTGTCTGATCGCAAATTTGAACTCTCTGCAGTTTAATAATCAGAAAGCCTTGGCACTCAGACTGAAGTCAAGCTGCAGAGAGAAACTATGAAGTGGCTTGGCAGGAAGATGTGCCAGGAGAATGGTGTCAGAAATATAAATCTGCAGCCCAGGACATTGTACCACAAACAAACGTTAAGAAATCAAATATACATATGCAACCTGTATGTGTGCTATTGGGTGAAAAAAAAAAATCCTTCTGGAAGTAAGTAACAGTGTCATTCATCCTTGATTGCCTTCTGCAGGATTGTTTCAAAAATTCGATGTTACTTAGAGAGTCAGCCAGTCTCGGGAGTCTGCAGAAAATGCAAAAATGGAATGTCTGTGTCTACATCTGACAGTCCTTCAGAAGTGAAGGTTCCATCATGATCTCAAGAGCAGATATTTTCCAACTGTGTTTTTGCATTGGCCAAAGCCAATAAGTGCATAAACTATGTAGGCTTATAATCACAGCATTTTAAATAAGCAAATATTCTATTTTATAAATATGGGAAATTATGTCATAAAGAAGTTTCTGTTGCTCAAGGTCATACCACTAGTAGGTGGAAGGGCTTAAGTTAAACCCCCCGTTCCTAAATCCCTGACTACTCTCTTTCCACCCATCTGCACTCACTGATTGTCAAAAAGGATATATTAAAATTAAATCCATAAATGCTTTAGATTGGCTTTAGTAGATATGGTAAAAAAAACAGAGAGTGGAGAAATAATTTTTGTGCATAAAAATTATTATACATTGTAAGGACCCTGAGCTGTCATCCACCGAACCCTATTTTCTGTACATATACACATACATATACATCTATGTCATTTAAACAGACACATGCAAATACACACAGACATTCTCATACAAATAGATGGTATTTAGGCACCTCTTGTTCCTCTGTCATTAATGAACTATCTTATTCTGAGCATCTTAATAGAGAGAAAGTTTATTTCCTCCTGAGACAGCCCAGTACTATTTGGGAAGCTCTAACCATTAGAAAATTCATTTTATTGGCACAAGAATCTGTCTCTCACTGGTGCAGGAACTAACCTTTAGGGCCCATGAGAACCCGGCCAGCCCTGTGTGTTGTGGCAGCCTTCACAGATCTCAAGACTGTGCTCCTGAACCTTCTCTTCTCCAGGGCAAACTTCTCAAACGTTTCAGCCATGCTTCTCATGGCGCGTTATCTCCTTTCTGGACATACCCCCACTCCTCTACATTCTGACATCAGGGCACCCAGGAAAGAGCAAAACTCCAGGGGACTGTGACTATTGGAAAGTAAGGAAGGACCGACCCCTGCGTCAATTGAGCTACTAGACTGTGGAGTTTGTGTGTTACAATAGTCATGCGATGTTTTTTAAGTGTGTATTTGTATTTGCCCGGGGCTCTTGGATGATATGTGTGTGTGCATGTGTGTGTATGTATTTACCTTCACTGTTCACCTTCGGCCGTTATCCTGTCAGTCCATTCACTTCCACACAGCAAGCACTACAACCATTACCACCACTGCCATCGCTGCCCAGTTATGGGGTGGCTACCCTATGGCAAGCACAGGGAAATGGACTTTTCTTTCATTATCTCCTTAAATCCTCCAACAAATGATACCTCCACAAGATTGAGAGTATCCCAAAATGAAACTTTCACCTCTTCTGCATTCACCAAAATCATGGTAAGTGTTGAAAAGGACAACACCTTTCTAACCT
This sequence comes from Galeopterus variegatus, assembly GCF_000696425.1. Taxonomy (NCBI): domain Eukaryota; kingdom Metazoa; phylum Chordata; class Mammalia; order Dermoptera; family Cynocephalidae; genus Galeopterus; species Galeopterus variegatus. Next base: position 202,289 of record NW_007728867.1, on the reverse strand, counting down.
TCTCTATGAAAATTTATTCAAAGTTCATATTGTTGAATTAAAAGGCTAGTGTATAATCCTGTAGGCATTTTTCCTCCTGTGTGTATTATATTTAACACATTATATTTAATAATGAATTGTTGCAAGATTCCATGATTCTTTTCCTTTGGCAACTGACACATTATGAAGGGTTTTGGATGCTGAGATGGTTTTCTGTGCCCCTCTAGAAGTGGATGGCCAAAAGCATAGTTTTATTTATTTTTTTTTTATTCCTTTTTGTCTTTTTTACTGACTGGTAACGGGATCGCAACCCTCGGT
>NW_007728867.1:199112-201577 GCF_000696425.1 Galeopterus variegatus | reverse complement strand
TTTTTTTTATTCCTTTTTGTCTTTTTTACTGACTGGTAACGGGATCGCAACCCTCGGTGTCATGCCTGTACCGGGGACCGGCAACGGGATTGCAATCCTTGGTGTTGCGCCCGCACCGCGCTCAGCCAGTGAGCGGGAACAGGTCTCCACATGGGGACCGAACCCTCGGCGGGAGCGCCGCCATGCTCCCAAGTGGCGCACTCTCCAGTGCGCCACCGGGCTGGCCCGAAAAAAGCATAGTTTTGATGTATGCTATACGAAGTTATTACGGCATAGTTTTGATGTGTGTCTGACCTTCATCCCAGTAGGGAAGTCATCACTGGGAGAACTTGGCAGGACCATTTTGGAATAGTGAAATAGGATCAGTCCCAGAAGGGGGATCCTTCTGCTTCCCTGCCCACTTCTCCTCTGGCATGAGTTTGTCTCCCCTGCCTCTATCATCAGAGAGCACACACAGCCATGCAGAGCCAGAGCAGATGACCTGAGGAGCCAGGATGCTGCTCTGAAGGCCAGGGGAAGCCAGGGCAGCCTGACAGCAGTTGGGAGGCTGTAGGGGGATCTGGTCAGTGAGAGCTTCAATCTCGTGCCTAAGGCAGGGCTTCGTAGAGCGTTACACAGACTAAGAGGAAGCTCCAAGGTCATCAGAAGAGAGAGAGAACACCTGAGAACATTAACGCAGGGCCATGGACCAAATGTGTGAACGGCAGCAATAAAGTAAATAGATGAACAAAACATGGCAACCGCAGCAGTAGCAGAAAACATTCAGTCAATGCTCCGGCAGTAATTCATCTGAAAATGTCCTGTGTGTGTATGTGTGTGCACATGCGTGTGTGTGTTTGTTGAGAGAAAAGTGGGCTACCAGGTGCCACATCAGGAACAAGACTGGAAGACATGAGATTTGGACACCTGTGTCTACAGAGATAGCTGTAATTCGTTAAAATACCTAAAGTAAACGATTTAGTGAAATGTGAATTTTCTTCACTCATGCTGTGATTTAATTCTTTGATAATTGCTTCCTTTCTGAAATGCCAGTCAGAGAACCCTACTTACTAATGATCTAAAGTGACAACACCTGAAGCCAGGTACGCCTCTCTGACTGTCACATTTCCTTAGAAAGAACCAATGGGAGATTGTGGCAGAGCTGGCAGCCCACGGTGAATATTGTAAACAGGCCACCAAACAGAGATGCTGAGTGTACACATTCTGCCTCAACAGGTATCCAGCTGTCTGCGGTGTTTTTGCCACAGCAACTTATCAATGACAGAATTAGCCTACAGCAGATCTCACTTTCAAAGCAACATTGTATCTTGTAAGCTGTGAAGTGGGTAGTAGTTTTATAAAAACACAAGACCATAAATATGCCCAAAAAAGCACCAATTAAATTCTTCACAGTCAAGTAATTGTTTCACGTGGCTTATTTTCTCTGTCCATCCAACACAAACATACAAAATCATCTTTTCTCTGAAAAGAAATCACAGCCAATGAAATAACCTAATATTGTCTTTCATACTTGATGTTTTTATTAAGCTCTTTAAAAAAACACTTTTTTTGTCTGATTATATCTATGCCACTCCAAGTGTGAGATCTAATATATTCTGTCTGTCAAATAAATGAGTGATTGAATGAATAAATAGCATACTAATGTTTTTGAAAATGATTTGTCTTGACTGATCACACTGACTTTTATGAAAAAGCAGCAGCCAGCAACACATTACAGATTTGGAATGTCAGTTTCATGAAGGAAGGGACTATGCTTTTTCAATTTTGTGCTCTCAGTAAATGACATGAAGGTGGATCAATAAATACTTGGATGGATAGATGGATGGATAGATGGATGGAAAACCTGGAAAAGCCTGTGCTCAGACTAGTGATAAGGTGTTTTTCATATACAACTTCGTCTTGTCTATACCTATTCACTGGAACCCACAACTGCCATTCATAAACCTCACTAACCAAAAAATAAAAGGCATCACATTAATAAGATAATGAGAAGGAATTTAAAGAGTTGAAGAATGACTTAGTAGGCCCATCTGAATTAATTTGTATACAGTGCTATATGAATTTATAAATATAGACAAGATTGAAAGTATGTGGAATTGAAAAGGGCTTTAAGAAATATTTCATTTATATGAGAACACTGAAGACAGAGTTGTGCTATATTCAGGGTCCCTGATATGGACTAAATATTTGTTCCCCCCTCCCACCCCCAATTCATATGTTGACACTTAGTCCTTAGTCCGCAATGTGATAGCTTTAAGAGATGGGATCTTTTGGGAGATGGTTAGGTCACCAGGGCAGAGTCCTCATGAATGGGTTTGGGGACCTTATAACAGAGCACCCAGAGAGCTGCCTTTCCTCTTCTACCACATGAGGACACAGCAAGGAGGTGTAACTATGATTTAAAAAAAAAAAAAATACACCAGACACTGATTCCTCTGACACCTTGATCTTGGACTTCTCAGCTC
>NW_007728867.1:196012-198419 GCF_000696425.1 Galeopterus variegatus | reverse complement strand
AAAAAAAAAAATACACCAGACACTGATTCCTCTGACACCTTGATCTTGGACTTCTCAGCTCCCAGAACTGTGAGAAATAAATTTCTGTTGTTTATAAACCACACAGTTTATGATATTTTGTTATGACAGACTGAGACTGTCCCCTAGGTTGTTGGTGTTAAATGTAGGACCAGATGCATCATTGATTCAGTTCACTTTAGTTTCCATAATTTCTTTAATTAGATGTTTTCTCTAATTCTTTAGAAAATACTTACATTTTACTCAAGAAGTTTAACCATATATCTCTTCATATTGAGCAGTAATTTTTCCCTTTATTTCCTAACTTGTATGTTAAGGGCACCTGTTTACAAATCCTGACACTGGGAAGATAATAAACTAGTAGACTACGTGAGACTTCTCTACTGCTAAGTGCACTCTATGGTGTGATGCAGAGTTTAAGCTCAGGAAACAAATGCATGTGGCCTCAGACCTCTATGTCGACACCCAGTTTCCCTCCTTCATAAATTAGGCACANTGCATGTGGCCTCAGACCTCTATGTCGACACCCAGTTTCCCTCCTTCATAAATTAGGCACAATAAGACTTGACAAAAAGTGTTTTGAGGAGTAATCGAATGATGTGCTGATAATAAAAATGCTTTGTAGAAAATTGTAATATATATAAGGATTTGGTACAAATATTTACCAAAGACTGGAAGCAGGCGCCCCAACACAACCCCAAGCACTTCTTGCTAACTGGACCTTCATTGTGGCGTCCCCTGATCTTGTGGAGGGCAGTTTACAAAGACCCATTTTCCACAGGTTTTCCACAGCAGCCCCCACCATGTGACACAAACGTGGATTAATAATGTCCTATTTCGAGAACTCAGAGTGGGTACCATTTGATGTCAAAGCAGTAATTAAATACAGTGAAAAAGCAAATCAGGTCCTGTGAATGTTAATCTCATTATCACCCTCTCAGAGCTACTTGCCAAAAAGTTAACAGCCGTTAAAGCTCGGCTGCTCATCCAATCAGAATATTAAATTAGTCAGTGCGGCCCTGACACAAATATTGCCAATGAAGCTAATCTTTTGCTTTGTACATATCAAATAGGATCCATGAAGGCTTTGGGAAAACTTGCAATATATTTTTACCATTTAATATTCTGGGTCTTTTTAGATGCAAGATCATACNATCTTGTTTCATAGGTTTTGATATAAAATTTTTTTAAAAAGATGGCTACAATCTTATCATAAAACAATAAGTGTCCATGTTCAGAAACTGTTCCATTCTTGCAAAAATCATGAATTTTTGATAAATGCAATCTTTGAAAATAGTAAATGTTATCAAAATTTCCTCCATTTCCCGACATCTGTGTCTATCGTAGTCATCTATAGTCACACGGTGGGCCTGAGCAAGGTGGAAGTAATTATGCTATCTTCTATCTCTTTGCTAACAAAACACATTGTATTCCTAGAGAGAAAAAATGCCCAAGTGCAAAAAATAATGTTCATCAGAGGCCCTCACCCTGGCTCTGTTATGAGAGTCACAGCTATGTCATGATCTTGTCAAAATTAATCACACTTGAAGGATAAGTCATGGACACACTCACAGAGTGCATTGTGCCTATGTGCTTAGTTCCATTAATTTATCTGGCATTATCTACATTTATTCAGTGTTGATTAAAATGAAATTGTTATTTTAGCAAGCCATGGAACCCAAAAAGGAATGAATAAATATTTTTCCTTCAAGAAGGCTTTTACCTAGGAGCCTTGCCCACAAACTAATATTTTAAGAATACCATTTGGACAAATAATTGTTGCTCCCAAACTGTAGTAAAGGCCTGGAGAAAATAAAATGAAGTCAAACCCATAACTCTTCTAGTCTATTCCTATTTGCAGACTAAATGTGCAGATTTTCTGTCGATTGTGATTCTGAAGGTGGAGAGGGCTTCTGTGAGGTGACAGACAAACAGCAGACATTATGAATATGCAAAGCACATCCTAGAAAACAAATTTACAAAGGCTAGCCACTCTGGTGACCCACTTAGGCTGTCAGCGATAAGTGTGACTGGGAAGATCCGTACTGCATGAATCTGCATGACAGAATTTCCTTCCGATCAACTAATTTACTTTGTGCATTTGGATTATTTTAAGCACAACACAGTTGTCAGATAATTAATCAGTAAATCACCAGTACTGATATTAAGAAACACACAATGTGTTATTGCTGATTACTGCTTAAAACTAGAGCTTGTACGGTTACATCTTAGAAGGTGGGAGGGAGAGAGCTTAACACATGAAATCCCCCACAGCACACTGATCTGGGTGTTGTTCAGAAGATGACAAGTTGGTGATGTTTCTTTCTTCATCCTTTAACTGTTGGACTTCAGTTTCAAAACTTTATTGAATTTTTAATGTGTACTTATT
>NW_007728867.1:192915-194833 GCF_000696425.1 Galeopterus variegatus | reverse complement strand
GCCACTGGGGGCAGAAACTGTGTCTTACTTACATTTCTGCCTCTACCATCTGACATCGCTTCTGGAACATAATAAGCATTCAACAAATATTAGTTCTATCAACCTTACAGAATGAAGAGAATTGGGGAGGAAGTGTATTATCCAAAGCAAACATCAACTATATTTGCCTGCAAAGAGTAGAGACAGGACTCAAAGCTGGCTGAGACTCGGAATTTGAACAGTTTTATGAATCACACCCCTCAAGCAAGTTACTTAATTTTTTGGACACTAATTTTTCTTATTGGCACAATCTCTGTGACTGTCTTCTTATCTGTTGCATAGTGAGATTCAGATTTGCCTCAAAGGGCAAACATGATTTTAATAGAAAATGCTAGCATGGTGATTGTCTTATATTGAGCAATTAATACATAGTAGTTTTTATTAGTAAAGCATTAAGTATAAAAAAAGGAAATAATTTGAAAAAAAAATATTTGAGAAACGAAGTCCTTAAGACTTTGTTTAATGGAATGTGGGGAATTCAAAGCAAGACAGAGTCAACAAAGAATATCAAAGGCCCAGTTTGAGACTGAATAATAGTGATTTTACCTACCAAGAAAAAAGACATAAGGAAAGAAAGAAGTTGATGTAGAAAAATGATTACATTTAGATTGTGGCAAGCAAAATCTGAAGTGCCTGGTAAGAATGTAGTCGGCAGACCTCTGAGTGTCCACCTGCAGCCTGAGGAAGAGTGCTCGACCTGAGAGACAGTGACAAACAAGAAACAGTGACAGTGGATATGGTCACCAAAGGACAGGGCATAGTGGTGGACGATCAGGGGACCAATCCAGAATTCTGAGGAATACATACATTTAGAAGGATGCCTGGAAGCAGACGGGTGTATAAATGACACAATAAAAGGCTGCTGAGGTAAAATAGGAGCAAGTAGAATGTGACATTCAGGAGCCAGAAAGCAGAACATTTCAAAAAGGAGAGAGTGGACGGTCGTATCTCATGCATCTTAGACATCTCATAAAACAAGCACTGAAAACGCAGCTCTGGAGCTGCAAGATGGAGCCATGGTGGCCTTAATGAGGACAGACTGATTTGAGGCCTGGGGTGGGAGGGCAGAAGTCAGGTTTCAGGGGTGGAGGCGACGGATAATGAATTGCAGAGTGGACAAGAAGGTGAGAATGGCCAGTTTAAAATGTTGAATTATGGAGTCAGGTTGGGGGGTTCGACAAGGATTTTTAGGCTACCACCTTTGAGACCAGGGTTGTGTTAGATTTTATTAGGCCACAGAGGAAACAAGAGCAGAGTAAGAGGAGTAATGGAATGAATATCTGTCTTTGATGAACTCACTGGATAACCTTGATGACTTTTTAGTTAAGGTAGAATGAACCATGCCATATTGTACATTTCATAGCAATAAATATAAGAGAATCAGAGGCTGTGTCATTTGGCTTGATAAATGTGGTTTGTATGGAAGTGGGTTTATAGCTGCAGAAAAAAAAAAAAAAAAGTCAACACAATTCCGTGCAGACACAATTGTTGGTGGATTGGTGTTCTCAGTTTATCACCCACCTGTCTGCTCAGTGGCCTTGCATTACACTGCATTGGTGGAGTATATTTCCCCCCACCACTGATGCTGGGCTGTGCTTATGCAAGGTTAGCAGATGTTTTTTGAATAGAAGCTTTAAACATGCATGCTTGGTTTAGCTTGTCCTCTCCAACACCTGTGGTCAGCTATTGAAGCACGATGCCCATTTAGCTGCTGGACCAAGAAAAACACGGGAATCTGTAGCACAATGAAACCAATTCACAGCCTAGGACCAGGACCAGCCCATCCCAGGCAAGACCAGAAAAGCCACAGCAGATCCACAGAGCCTAAGCAAGACAGTGAATGTCTGTGATGGGAAACCACAAAGATTTTGAGGTTTGA
>NW_007728867.1:181699-191704 GCF_000696425.1 Galeopterus variegatus | reverse complement strand
ATGCAAATATAAAAGTGAGATAGAAAAAGAGAAATGCATTGTAATTAAACTCTGAAGATTAGTTGAGTTTAAATTTAAAATTAGTGATAACAGTGTTTACTTGATGATGCTTTAGATTCTTTGCTAGGAGCTTTCCTTTCTTCCCCTCTTTTCTCCCCAAAACATACACACTGTGACTCACTCATTGGCTGTTCAGTTGCATCTTGTTTTTTAAAGTTCTAGCTAATGCGTCTCCCTAACCCCCTCCAGCACTCACCACTACTGGGTTGTATCTTTTCATATGAAACAGCACATACCTCTTCTCAGTACTAATCACAGCACACTGGAACGATGATTCAGTACCATATTTCTCTGTCCCACTGGGATGCAAGTAACGTTAAGTAAAGATTTAGAGATTACCCAACCTGAGGACATTGTCTCTACAGCATGCCTGGGTCCCATAAATATTTAACTACCCCAATCATTTAGGAATGAGGTGGCAGGTGTACTAGTCTTGACTTTGTCATTGGCTTGCTGAAGGATATAGAAATCCCTCCCCTTCTCCCTATGTCAGTTTTCCTATTTTATGTTGAGAAACTTCAGAGGCCACGGTTTTGATCCATGGGATGCACTGTTCATGCACAACATTCTGAGACTGGCTAATCTAACAAAAATAAAACCGTCTTATTTTTTGGTTAAAAAATATCTTTTTAAAGGAAAATATTGGATACAATCCCAATATAAAAAATAGGTTAGCAAAGCAACTTAAATAAAAACCAGGACAGAAGACTCATGTCCCTTGCTAGTTGGCCAATGAGTAGTAGTTCCATAGGATATCAAATCTTTTGAAGGACAGTTTTAAATTGCTCCGATAAACTGATGTTTACATAGTTAATCCATTCTCCTCTCCTTGTTACATATCTGTATGTTGATAAAGTTCTAGAGACAGATGTTCTAACAAAAAGAAATGACAAGATACCAAGAATAGTTCATGGAGATGGTATAGGCAGAGTGATTGGCCAGGAACAAACCTAAGAAGACACCAGAACAAACAGCAGAGATTAAAGGATGTGTAATACAAATGTGACAAAGACAATGCAATAGGGGGTCCTGAGGGGAATAGTTCATGGAGATGGTATAGGCAGAGTGATTGGCCAGGAACAAACCTAAGAAGACACCAGAACAAACTGCAGAGATTAAAGGATGTGTAATACAAATGTGACAAAGACAATGCAATAGGGGGTCCTGAGGATATGATTAGTGCTCATTTTTACCTGGAATGAGATAAGTAGTGGATTCAAACACAGAGGGCTAGGACAGCTTCTATCAGAATGTCCACTTGACAGCAACTGAAGCAGAAAGCTATTCCATTGAGTTTTTCCCTTGCTCAGCTAAATCCTGGGCACAGTGATATCATATTCACCTAAAAGATAAAACTTAGCCACGGACTAAACTCTTATCCATATGGAATGCTTTGAGGTTGGGGAGGAAGCCAACCAGTTTATGGAGGTTACTATTATTACCATATAATGCTAGGCAGCCCTGATTTGTTAAAGTAACATATCTCTAGCACTTGGAATCCCATTGCAGAATCAACAGGGGCATGAAGGCGTTAATCAGTGTGTCTCCACTTCCTCAAGTCCTCGCTCCCATTTACAAATGGTACTTTAAAAATCCTACTCACTTTTCATTCTAAAATTACTTGAGCAAAGTAATTCCGGTCAAATAAATTCTGAGATGTCCCTTTTGAAGGAAGAGGATTGAGAGGTTGCCTCTTCAACACACTTCCCACTGTCGGAGGCCATCAAGCAGCAGAGGCCTCCCTTCACCACTGGGTTAGTGACGAACAAGATCCCTCACGTCAATTGCTTGCAATGCAAGCAAGGTTCTCTGCTCAAATCCCACCTAAAATTTGCATGCATAAAGAGGTAAAAGTCTACCTGATTTCAGCTGATTCACTTATTTGTTACATGATTAATATAACCATGGAATGTCAGGATCGATACGGTTCTAAAAAGTAATTTATTTTAACCTCTTCTCATTGAATACCTGAACCCTTTCTATAATATCAACAAAGGTTGTCCAGTCTCTACCAAAATGCTTGCCACCTTCCAAAGCAGTTTTTAGAAGTTTACTCTTATATTTAAATATAAAGGTTTTCCAGAGTTTGTGGCCATTTTCCACAGTCCTAACATTCATTCAGAACAATTACTTGGAGATGACAATTACCCATTCTTGGGTTGTCTTTTGTATAAGCTAAACATGCTCAAATTTCTAAAATGTTTACATGGCATGTTAATCTTTCTAGGCATGTAGCTTTTATCACTATTTTTAATATCGCATGATATTTTTTTCAAATCTTCAACTAACCATACCGTCTATATTTGTGTGGGGATGATTCAAGAGTTTTCCATATGTTTCCAGTAACTTAAACCACCGAGTCTTCTGAATGTGGGTGTTTCTGTTAAATAAAGGAGAGGAAGTAGCAGCTGCTTCTCCTCTATACACTTTGCCTTGCTATAAATGAAGATTTNTCTGTATGTTGATAAAGTTCTAGAGACAGATGTTCTAACAAAAAGAAATGACAAGATACCAAGAATAGTTCATGGAGATGGTATAGGCAGAGTGATTGGCCAGGAACAAACCTAAGAAGACACCAGAACAAACAGCAGAGATTAAAGGATGTGTAATACAAATGTGACAAAGACAATGCAATAGGGGGTCCTGAGGATATGATTAGTGCTCATTTTTACCTGGAATGAGATAAGTAGTGGATTCAAACACAGAGGGCTAGGACAGCTTCTATCAGAATGTCCACTTGACAGCAACTGAAGCAGAAAGCTATTCCATTGAGTTTTTCCCTTGCTCAGCTAAATCCTGGGCACAGTGATATCATATTCACCTAAAAGATAAAACTTAGCCACGGACTAAACTCTTATCCATATGGAATGCTTTGAGGTTGGGGAGGAAGCCAACCAGTTTATGGAGGTTACTATTATTACCATATAATGCTAGGCAGCCCTGATTTGTTAAAGTAACATATCTCTAGCACTTGGAATCCCATTGCAGAATCAACAGGGGCATGAAGGCGTTAATCAGTGTGTCTCCACTTCCTCAAGTCCTCGCTCCCATTTACAAATGGTACTTTAAAAATCCTACTCACTTTTCATTCTAAAATTACTTGAGCAAAGTAATTCCGGTCAAATAAATTCTGAGATGTCCCTTTTGAAGGAAGAGGATTGAGAGGTTGCCTCTTCAACACACTTCCCACTGTCGGAGGCCATCAAGCAGCAGAGGCCTCCCTTCACCACTGGGTTAGTGACGAACAAGATCCCTCACGTCAATTGCTTGCAATGCAAGCAAGGTTCTCTGCTCAAATCCCACCTAAAATTTGCATGCATAAAGAGGTAAAAGTCTACCTGATTTCAGCTGATTCACTTATTTGTTACATGATTAATATAACCATGGAATGTCAGGATCGATACGGTTCTAAAAAGTAATTTATTTTAACCTCTTCTCATTGAATACCTGAACCCTTTCTATAATATCAACAAAGGTTGTCCAGTCTCTACCAAAATGCTTGCCACCTTCCAAAGCAGTTTTTAGAAGTTTACTCTTATATTTAAATATAAAGGTTTTCCAGAGTTTGTGGCCATTTTCCACAGTCCTAACATTCATTCAGAACAATTACTTGGAGATGACAATTACCCATTCTTGGGTTGTCTTTTGTATAAGCTAAACATGCTCAAATTTCTAAAATGTTTACATGGCATGTTAATCTTTCTAGGCATGTAGCTTTTATCACTATTTTTAATATCGCATGATATTTTTTTCAAATCTTCAACTAACCATACCGTCTATATTTGTGTGGGGATGATTCAAGAGTTTTCCATATGTTTCCAGTAACTTAAACCACCAAGTCTTCTGAATGTGGGTGTTTCTGTTAAATAGAGGAGAGGAAGTAGCAGCTGCTTCTCCTCTATACACTTTGCCTTGCTATAAATGAAGATTTTAAAAACAGATGTAGTAATACAGTCTCTGATTCTCAGGCCTGGCTTTCATCACTGTGTGATAGACAGGAATATTTGTAAGAATCTTTGTGCACAATCTCAAGGTTTCCTCTTTTCTTTTACCCTTATCCCAATTTTCTCCAGTGGATGGATGTGGTATTCCAGGCTTGGAAGAGATCATGAGAGCTAGTCCAGCTGCTTTCTTCTGGACTAAATTGTTACAAAACATACACGTTCATTGCTTTTATGAAATAAAAGAGCCACAACAAAATGGCTTCACAAAACCATTTCACGGCCTGTTGTTTATAAAATCAATTGAAAATTTCTGAAAAAAAAAAAAATGTAGGGTGTGCTGGAAGTAGGGTCTGTTAATTTGTGAGACCAATGTTTTATGGGTTTTTTTTATTTTTTATTATTTTTTTATTTTACTTCTCAATATACATTGTAGTTAATTTTCATGCCCCTTTACCCGTTCCTCTTCCCCCTCACACCCCCAGTTCATATCTGTCCACTTGACTTAAATACTTCAAGGAATTTCTGTGGTTATTCTCTCTTCTTCCTCCCCCACCCTGGATTTGTGTGTTTAGTTATTTATTTATTTTTAGCTCCCACAAATAAGTGAGAACATGTAGTATTTCTCTTTCTGTGCCTCACTTGTTTCACTTAATATAATTTTCTCACAATCCATCCATGCCATTATGAATGGTAGTATTTTGTTTTTTATAGAGTAGTATTCCATTGTGTAGATATACCACATTTTCCTTACCCACTCATCAGATGATGGACATTTGGGCTGGTTACAACTCTTGGCTATTGTAATAGAGCTGCAATAAACATTGGAATACAGGTATCCATCTGACATGAAAATTTCCTTTCCTCTGGGTATATTCCCAACAGTGGAATAGCTGGGTCATATGGTAGATCTGTAATTGTTTGAGGAACCTCCAAACCATTTTTCATAAAGGCTGCATCATTTTGCAGCCCCGCCAGCAGTGTATAATAGTTCCTTTTTCTCCACAACCTTGCCAGCATTTATCATTCTCAGTCTTTTGGATGTTAGCCAACCTAATTGGAGTGAGATGGTATTTCAAACTGGTCTTGATTTACATTTCCCAGATGCTGAGTGATGTTGAGCATTTTTTTCATGTGTCTTTTGGCCATTCATATATCTTCCTTTGAGAAATGCCTATTCAGCTCCTTTGCCCATTTTTGAATTGTGTTATTTGGTATTTTTGTTTGTTTGTTTGTTTGTTTGTTTGTTTGGCTGTAAAGTTGTTTGAGTTACTTATATATTCTGGACATTAATCCTCTGTCAGATGTATATTTTGCAAATATTTTCTAGTACATTGTTGGTTATCTTTTAACTCTGTTAATTATTTTTTTGCTGTGCAGAAGTTATTAGTTTGATATAATCCCATTTGTTTAATTTTCCTATAATTGCCTGGGATTTGGGGGTCATATTCGTGAAGACTGTACCCACTCCTACTTCCTGGAGTGTTTCTCCTATGTTTTCTGTAAGGAGTTTTATTATTTCAGGATGTATATTTAAGTCTTTAATCAATTTTTAGTGATTTTGGTATATGGTGAAAGTTATGGGTCTAGTTTCATTCCACTACATATGAGTATCCTATTTTCTCAGCACCACTTGTTGAAAAGGCAGTCTCTTCCCCAGTATGTAGATTTGCTGTCTTCGTCCAAGATCAGATCACTGTAGGCATATGGATTGATTTCTGGGTTCTCTATTCTGTTTCGTTGACCCATGTGTCTATTTTTACGCCAGTACCATGCTGTTTTAGTTATTATAGCTTCATATTATAGTTCAAAGTCAGGTAGTGTCATGCCTCCAGCTTTATTTTTTTTGCTCAGGATTTCTTTGGCTATGCGTGGTCTTTTGTTGTTCCATATACATGTCTGGATAGCTTTTTCCATCTCAGAGAAACATGTGAATGGAATTTTGAAGGGGATTGCATTGAATCTGTAGATCACTTTGGGTAATATGGACATTTTCACAATGTTAATTCTTCCAATCCAAGAGCAAGGCATATCCTTCCATTTTCTTGTGTCCTCTTTAATTTCTCTCAACAGTGGTTTGTAGTTCTGTTCATGGAGATTTTTCACATCCTTAGTCAGCTTTATTCCTAAGTATTTTATTTTTTTGGTGGCTATTGTAAATGTGCTAGCTTTCTTGATTTCTTTTTCTAAATGTTCACTGTTGGAGCATAGAAATGCTACTGATTTTTGTGTGTTGATTTTGTATCCTGCAACTTTGCTGAAATCATTTATTAACTCCAGGATTTTTTTTTTAATAAAGGCTTTAGGCTGTTCAATATATAGGATCATATCATCCACAAACAAGGACAGCCTGACTTCATCATTTCCAATCTGTATAGCCTTTATTTCCTTCTCTTCTCTGATTGCTCTGGCTAGTACTTCCAACACTATGTTGAATAGGAGTGGTGAGAGTGGGCATTCTTGTCTAGTTCCTGTTCTTAAAGGAAAAGCTTTCAGCTTTTCCCAATTCAGGATGATATTGGCAGTGGGCTTATCATACATGGCTATAAATATGTTGAGATACTTTCCATCTATGCCTAACTTGTAGAGAGTCTTTATCATGAAAGAATGTTGAATTTTGTCAAATGCTTTTTCAACATCTGTAGAGATGATCATACAATTTTTGACTATTCTTTTATTGATGCGATGTATCACATTTATTGATTTGCATATGTTCAAACAACCTTGCATCCCTGGGATGAATCCCACTTGATCACAGTGTATAATTTTGTGTATGTGTTGCTGTATTCTGTTAATTAGTATTTTATTGAGGATTTTTGTATGTATATGCATGAAGGTAATTGGCCTGTAGTTTTCTATTTTTTATTCATCTTTGTCTGGTTTTGGTATCAGGGTGATGTTTGCCTCATAGAAAAAGTTTGGGAGAGTGGCCTCGGTTTCAATCTTTTGGAACAGTCTGCCGAGAATTGGCATCAGTTTCTCTTTGAAGGTTTGTTAGAACTCTGCAGTGAAGCATCTAGTCCTGGGCTTTCTTTGTTGGGAGCCTTCTGATAACAGTTTCAATCTCTTTTATTGCTACTGGTCTGTTCAGATTTTCTATATCTTACTGGCTCAGTTTTGGTAGTTTTTATTCATCCAGAAATTTATCCATCTCCTCCACATTTTCAAATTTGTTGGCATATAGTTGTTTATAGTAGTCTCTAATGATTCCTTGTGTTTCTGAGGTGTCAGTTGTAATATTACCTTTTTCATTTCTAATTTGTATTATTTGGATCTTCTCTCTTCTTAGTTAATCTTGCTAAAGGTTTGCCAATTTTATTTATGTATTTAAAAAACAATATTTTGTTTCACTGATCTTTTGTATTGTTCTTCAGGTTTCTATTTCATTTAATTATACTCTGATTTTAATATTTCTTTCCATCTACTAACTTTAAATTTGGATTGTTCTTGTTTTTATAGATCTTTGAGGTGAAGTGTTACATTGTTTATTTCCTATCTTTCCATTCTTCTGAAGCAAGTATTTAATGTGATAAATTTCCCCCTTAATACTGCTTTTGCAGAATCCAACAAGTTTTGGCATGATGTGCCATTATTTTCATCAGTTTCAAGAAATTTTTTGTTTTCCTGTTTAATTTCTTCTTTGACCCATATGTCATTAAATAGAATGTTGTTTAATTTCCATGTTTTTGTATAGTTTACAGAGTTTCATTTATTATTGATTTCTAATTTTAATCTATTATGATCAGAAAAAATGCACAGAATAATTCCAATTTTTTTTGAATTTGTTGATACTTGCTTTGTGACCTAACATGTGGTCTATCCTGGAGAATGTTCCATGTGCTGATGAGAAGGATGAATATTCTGAGACTGTTGGAAGGAATGTTCTGTAGATATCTGCCAAGTCCAATTGGTCTAAAGTATTGTTTAGATCTTGTGTTTCTCTATTGATATTTTGCCTAGATGATCTGTCTAATGAAGAGTGTGGGATGTCCAGGTCCTCTGCTATTACGGTGTTAGTGTCTATCTCTTTCTTTAGATCTAATAGTGTTGTCTGTAAATCTGACTGCTCTGACCCTGAGTGCATATGTATTTATGATTGTTATGTCTTCTTGATGGATAGATCCTTTTATTATTATATAGTGGCCTTCTTTATCCCTTTTTATGGTTTTTGCCTTAAAGTCTATTTTATCTGATATAAGAATAGCTACTCAAGCTCATTTTCCATTTCTATTTGCATGATATGTCTTTTTCCATCCTTTCATTCTTAGTCTATGTGTGTCTTTACAGGTCAAATGAGTCTCTTGAAGACAGTATATTATTGGGCCCATCTTTTTTTAATCCAGTCAGTCAGTCTGTGTCTTTTGAATGGGGAATTTAATCCCTTTACATTTAGAGTTATTATTGAAATGTTTTGATTTACTCCTAGCATTTTACTGATTTTAGTTTAGTTGTCTTAAGTATCTTTTGTTCCTTTCCTTCTAATTTTCTGTTTGTCTTCTGTATTTGTTGATTTCTTGGGGTGATAGATAAACTACCTTTTTTCTCTTGTGTTAGCATTTTTGTTTTGCTGGTAGGTATTGTTCTTTCTTGAGTATTCATGGCGGGGATAGTTGTTTTTGTGGTATCAAACCCAGTACTTCCTTGAGAATTTCTTGTAGGAAGGGTCATATGGTAGTGAACTCCTGCAGTTTTTGTTTGTCTGATAAATATACTATTTGTCCTTCATTTTGGAAGGATAGCCTTGCTGGGCAAAGTATTCTTGTCTGGAAATTTTTGTCTTTTAGTGTTTTGAATATATCATCCCATTCTTTTCTGGCTTTTTGGGTTTCTGATGAAAAAGTTGATGTTATTCTGATTGGAACTCCCTTATAGGTGACTTGCTGCTCTTCTCTTGCAGCTTTTAAGATTCTCTCTCTGTCTTTGAGTTTTGCCAGTTTGATTATCACATGTCTTGGAGAAGATCTTTTGGGGTTGAATGTGTTTGAGGATCTTTGGGCTTCCTGAATCTGGAGATTTGTGACTTTCCCTATATCTGGGAAATGTTCTGCTATTATTTCATTGAATATGTTTTTAATGCCATTTCCTTTTTCCTCCCCTTCTGGAATAACTATGATTCAGATATTTGAGTGCTTATGGTTGTCTGTAGTCTCTCTTCGATTTTCTTCAATTTCTTTTTATTCTTCTTTCTTTTTTCTGGTGTGCCCATGGTAATTCAAACAGCTTGTCTTCAAGGTCAAATATTCTCTCTTCTGCTTTTTCAAGTATGCTGGTTAAACTCTCTGTTGTGATTTTTTATTTCATTGAATGAGTCCTTCAGCTCCACAAGCTCAGCTACATTCTTTTTCAAGCCATTGATTTCTTTGTACTTCCTCTTCCAGATCCATTACCATTGATTTCTTTGTACTTCCTCTTCCAGATCCATTATATTTTTTTCTCATTTCATTGTGTTGTCTGACTTTTCTTGTATCTCATTTAGTTTCCTTAGAATTGTTACTCTAAATTCCTTGTCTATCAGTTCAAAGACTTCCTGTTCTATAAGATCTAGTGCTTAATAGTTATTATTTTCCTTTGTTGGTGATATATTTTCTTGGTTTTTCATATTTCTGGTATCTTTNTCAAGCTCATTTTCCATTTCTATTTGCATGATATGTCTTTTTCCATCCTTTCATTCTTAGTAGATGTGTGTCTTTACAGGTCAAGTGAGTCTCTTGAAGACAGTATATTATTGGGCCCATCTTTTTTAATCCAGTCAGTCAGTCTGTGTCTTTTGAATGGGGAATTTAATCCCTTTACATTTAGAGTTATTATTGAAATGTTTTGATTTACTCCTAGCATTTTACTGATTTTAGTTTAGTTGTCTTAAGTATCTTTTGCTCCTCTCCTTCTAATTTTCTGTTTGTCTTCTGTATTTGTTGATTTCTTGGGGTGATAGATAAACTACCTTTTTTTCTCTTGTGTTAGCATTTTTGTTTTGCTGGTAGGTATTGTTCTTTCTTGAGTATTC
>NW_007728867.1:178539-179918 GCF_000696425.1 Galeopterus variegatus | reverse complement strand
AGTTTCCTTAGAATTGTTACTCTAAATTCCTTGTCTATCAGTTCAAAGACTTCCTGTTCTATAGGATCTAGTGCTTGACAGTTATTATTTTCCTTTGTTGGTGATATATTTTCTTGGTTTTTCATATTTCTGGTATCTTTCCTTTGGTGTTTTGTCATTTGGCTGGTGGTATCACTGTCCACTCATTTCACCCTGATGTTTGCCTTGGATTCTGAAGGGACTGCCACTTCCAGTTAGCAGGAACTAGCCTAGGCTGTGGTTCCCACTCATCTGCCTGTTCTGAGACAGCTGGCTCAGAGTGTGGGGGCCCCGAGGCTCTTAAGTCTCTCCCAGGGGTGAGTACTGGCCTGGGCCAGAAGTCTCATCCCACCTGCTTTCTCTGGCTTGACTGGCTTGGGGTGTGGGGTCCCTGAGGCTCTGAAGTCTCTCCCAGGAGTGGGGACTGGTCTGAGCCAGAAGTCCTACGCTGCCTGCCTTTTCCAGGATGGCTGGCTTGGGGTGTGGGAGCCCTGAGGCTCTTAAGATTCTCCCGGTGGCAGGTGTCATCCTGGGCTGGAGGTCAGGCCCTTCCTGTCTTCTCTGGCATGGCTGGCTTAGGGTGTGGGGTCCCCCAAGCCTCTTAAGTCTCTCCTGTTGTTTGGGACTGACCTGGCCAGAAGTCCCACCCTGCCTGACTTCTCCAGCCCAGCAGGCTTGGGGCATGTGGTCCTAGAAGCTCTAAAGTCTCTCTACACAGTGGGGAGCAACCTGAACTGGGATCCCATGGTACACGACTCCTGCCTGTTCCAGTGCAGATCTTGGGTCTCTTGCCATTGCTCCTTAATAGTTGCAAATTGGTCGTTCTGTGGGAGAGAGCGATACCAGGAACTGACTACTCTGCCATCTTGACTGGAACCTCCAACTTGTTAATTTTTAACTATTCAGAAATTTTGCAAGCTTATTCTTAAACAGTTGGTAGGTTGAAACCAGTCATGATGGTAGCATCTATACCACAGAAAGTGGCAGAGAGAACCACACAAGCCTTTTTTCCTCCCTGTGGCAATTTACTAACTCACCACTGGTTGCCGACATATCTTTCGATGATCATAAACATTATCGCTCTCGTCTAGAAAATTCAGCTTAATGCCCTGAGACATCCTTAGTGAGTAATGAATTAATTTCTTTTTGTGCACTCGATGTTATTACCCATACACCATCTTTGAGAGAATTGAGACCATAATCACTTAAGTCATTTTCTGTAGGGCTTAATTCCTTCACAGAACCCTGGCTTAGAAGAGCCTACAGACAGATCATACAGAAACTATAAATCAGAAGTTTTTAACATTAAAGCACATTAGAACCATCTGTAAAAGTTAAGATAAAAATTCAGACTTGTGGAC
>NW_007728867.1:176115-177165 GCF_000696425.1 Galeopterus variegatus | reverse complement strand
ATTTTACAGTTAGTTGAGAATGTATTGTCAAATTTACTTTAGGCTTTTTACAATCCATAGAGGATTAGGGAAAGCAACACTTTTGGCCTCCAACTCCTTTTTTTATCACAAGGAAGGGCAGTCTAAGAGATAAGCCCTCTTTTTGTAAAACTTTGATATGATCTTTTTCCCTCTCTTTATTTCAACTTCTGGTCATACCCTACTTTCAGTTATTTATGCAACCTGCTTCATAAAAATTTACCAAGTATCAATCCTGTTTTGGACCCTGTGACAAACATGTGGGCACGTTGACAAGTGAGACCAGCCCTTGCATCGCAGTACTCTCAGTAAGTTAAATCATAGTGCCAAGAGATCACGGGGTGTCGAGAAGGTGCTGTGGGTAACCACATGACAGAGGAGTAAGTACAATGTCTAAGGAAGTGTGAGAAGGAAGCTAGAAGTAGAACCCTGGGTATATCAAATATCGGTTCCAGGGATAGAGCGATAAAGGCAGGAAGAGTAGCTGCTGGCGACATCAGGGTGAGGGATGTAGCATTTTTCTTCACCTCGCTTTCACCTGCTTCATCCACATGGAGCTTCTGGCATGGCCAGCGTGCCTCGAAAGGACCACGTTTCTGCCCATTTTCCTGGCCATTTTATCACACACTTAGTTACGTGAAAGACTGCCTGCTTGCTTCTCCAACCTATCAGTATCTCTTGGGATTATTTCTTTTCTCTGCAGCATCTTCATTCTTATTTTCCTGAAATTTCCCTAATTACAATAAAAGTTTGTACTATTCTTGTCCAAAGCTTATTTATACATTATAAAGTTTATAAGGTATAATTAGTTATATAAAGTACCATATGAAATCATACTTATTATATAATTTATTGCACAATTTAATACTTGAAAGGTTTTTGTTCAGTAATCTAATTTTACCAATGAGGAATTGAGGACCTGGTGGGTAGAAACAACATTATCTTTCACAATCAGCCTAAATATCATCTGAATATCTTTTGCCTGGATATCCTGTGGGATTGTTGGAATCAAGACGACCAATATGGAAGCCC
>NW_007728867.1:173989-175175 GCF_000696425.1 Galeopterus variegatus | reverse complement strand
CCCACTCATCTACTATTAACAGGCATCTTTTCCAATTTTTCCAGCTTAATGCACAGACACTGTTCACTAAACTAAGTTCAAAAACCTACAGTTTTCTATGCATCTATTTCCTCCCCTTTCTATGAACAATTGTGGTGGTGACTTTCCTCCTTAAACATCTCTTCAATACAACCACCAGTGACTGGTTTAGTCAGAGTTTTGCAAAGAAACAGAACAAGTAGGAATGATAGACACACACATCATAAAGAATTGTCTCACATGATTATGGAGGTTGACACATCCCAAGATCTACAGGACAGTCCACAAGCTGCAGATGCAAGAGAGCTGATGGTGTAAGTTGCAGTCCAAAGACCAGCAGGTTCAAGACACAAAAGTGCTGATTTTTTCAGTTTGAGTCAGAAGGCAGGGAAAATCTGAAGTCCCAGCTAAAAGCCAGTCCAGCAGAAGTACTTCTCTCTTACTGGGGGAAGAGTTAATATTTTTGTTTTAGTTAGCCTTCACCTGATGAGATGATTCCTGTCCACATTAGGGAAGGCAATCTACTCTATTCTTTCTACCAATTTAAGTGTTAGCTTTATCCAAAAACACCCTCACAAAAGCACCTGGAAAAATGTTTGACTGAATATCTGGGTACCCCTGGTCCAATGAAGTTGACACATAAAATCAGCCATCATGGTGACTTACTTTAGAGCCTCATTATTTCTCACTTCATTACTGCTGTAGTATCTTAATTAGACCTGTATTTCCTTTGTTCCAATCCAACCACACACAACCTGAGTAATCTTTCTACACCACAGATGTGATCATGGCCCTGTCTTGCTCAGCATCACTCAGTGGCTTCCATGGCATTCAGTCTAAATGTTTCATGACCTGTTCCTTCCTCCTTCCCAAGACTCTTCTCATTCCCCTCTCCCTGGGGCATGCTGTGCTGCAGCCAGACAATGCAGCTCATTGACTTACTCATTGACTTATTCTTTTCATTCCCACCACTGTGCACTGAGCACTGACTTTGCATCAGATATTTCATTTCATGGGAACAAGATAGAGTTTCTGCCTTGGGGGGATACAGCCTAGTACGAAAGGCAGTCTAGGAAGCAGATACTTAGGACAGAGACAAGCTCCACAACAAGGCTGAGGACTCAGTAAGGTGCTTTGAGAGCCCACAGGGAGAGCACCTAACCCAGCT
>NW_007728867.1:168563-173679 GCF_000696425.1 Galeopterus variegatus | reverse complement strand
TGCAGCTCATTGACTTACTCATTGACTTATTCTTTTCATTCCCACCACTGTGCACTGAGCATTGACTTTGCATCAGATATTTCATTTCATGGGAACAAGATAGAGTTTCTGCCTTGGGGGGATACAGCCTAGTAAGAAAGGCAGTCTAGGAAGCAGATACTTAGGACAGAGACAAGCTCCACGACAAGGCTGAGGACTCAGTAAGGTGCTTTGAGAGCCCACAGGGAGAGCACCTAACCCAGCTGGATAATTCGCAGAAGGTCTGAAGACATCAGTGGAGATGACCTCGAAGCCAAAATCTGTAAAATGAGCTTGACTTATGTGGCTAGTGGGGTTTACTCTAACAAACACAAGTTCTATGGCCTTGAACAAGTTGCTAACTCCTCTCTTAAATCTTGGTTTTCTCACTGTAAAATAATTAGGATAACAATTTTGTCCATCTCACAGGTATTCTTGTAGATCAAGGGCATGGATTAAACAAGGTAATGAATGCCTGGCGCATAGCAAGTGTTCCGTGTCAGCTATCTCCCCCAGAAGGAGTCGCAGCAGCAGCAGGGTAGAGTAGTAGCACTCCTGGAGCGTCTAACTCTGCATCTCCACGTATTCCACAGCTTCACACCTACATGCCATTGTGCACATTAATTTCTTTTCGTTTCTCATTCTTCTATCTGGACAAAATTTTACTCATGTCACATGACCCAGTTCCAGCATCACCTTCCCTAAAGCTTTCCTCTTTGTTCTCTCTTCTGACTTGGTTAGAAAACTTTCACGTGGCTCTCAGAGTTCACTGTGAAAACCGCTCATGCAGTGTTGCACATGGTCCTGTGCAATTCCAGATGGCCTTGGCTCAGCCTGTCGCATGTTTCATAGATGTCTGCTGAATTAATTAGCATCTGTTTCACTCCAAAGAGCTGATATTAATAATGCATTTTTAGAGAAAATACATAAATAAACACACATACTTTCTACGTATATGTATATGTATACCTAACTACACACACATACATATGCGCCCACACACAGGATAAAAACACCTATTAGTCATCTAATATGCATATCCCATAAACCAAAATAAATACATTTTCTGGCCAAAAATAAATAAATAAATAAAGGTCTAAAAGCATTTACTACAAATAAACAGAAAATGTAGGCTCTCTACCATTTTGGATGCGTACTTCAGTGGAGTTTGCCGAGTCAGACAATTTCTACTTATTGTTGCCAAATCATTTCCTTCCAAAGCAGAACAGAAAGTAGCACACTCTGAGCAACCTCAGAATCTAGATCAGACCAATGGTCCCAGGAAGAAGAGGCAAAGTCTAGAGCACTCGTTGCTTTTCTTGCTTCTCGTGGTCCTTCTGCTTCTGGCATTTCCTGAGGGTCCTCAAGCCCAGTGCCCCTCCCCACACCCTTCCTCCTGAAACAGCATCCTGGGCAGCACCCCAGTCCATCAAGTCCCTCAATCTCCAGCTCCCCCTCCCTATCAAGAAGTAGTGGTCCTGTTTCTGAGTCTCTCAATGTCCTCTTGGAATATCTGGGACTATTTAACAAATCAAATCAAATCCAAAGTTAATGGGTAATAACACATTAATCTATAGGAGAAATCGATGGCGAAGATTGCAACCCTTGTGGCAGGAAGGTGGACAGATAGTGCATTTGAGGTGCTCCATAAAGTACGCCACGTAGTAAACCCTCACCTGCCTCCAGGTAACACATAGACATAGTCTCCAGAGTCCATAATTAAAGCTTAAAACATTCCTATGAGGAGCGGCAAACCAATAAAGCCTAGCATGCCCTGTAGCCAGTGCTGTGGTTTATCACTTGTCTGCAATATCATGTTGTGAAATGCTCGCTAACATCCTAAAAAGAGTCAGAATAATGCCCCCATAATAGAGTGCACTTCCAGTGGGCCCCACAGCACACTGAGGATATTCGGCAGCTTGTCTTTTATCAAGGAAATGTAAAGCTGTGTTGGGGGACGGTGACAGTGACTCCATAATTCAGCAGTCTGCTGTATTATTACAGCTCTCAGTAGCTCTCTAATGAATATTTCTGTATGCATGTTTCTGACTGATAATCAAACTCAGAACAAGTCCTAATTGGGTTTTCCAGTGCATAGAGAAGTGCCTATATTAACTTGGCAGATGTCCCACTAATGTTAAATTAAAAGTACAAACATAGCAAGCTTAAAAGAAAAGTCTACTTTGATTGGGTCTTAAACATATACACAGAACAGAATTTTACGGATGATCACATCTTCAGATAGTATTCAAATGTGGCCTGTTCAAAAGAAAAAAGTCAGCAAAATGCCTGGCATGGGGGCCTTGTATTTGACTACCACGAAGATATCAGCCAAAGCATTTTAACTTGTATGTAGAGATCTAGGAAGATGAAAGATAATCAAAAATTTAAGGAAAAAATATCACTAGTTACTTTTATCTGAAATATTTCCTACAATATTGCTTAAAATAGCTGCATTTGTAATTATTCTCTAATCATTAATGTTAATAACCATCAACCTCTCACGTCCAGTAGCAGCCTCTATCGTCCACTGCAAGAATTTGTTTTTAAAGAAAGCTGTTTAAAGAATCACAAATAATAGGGAAGAAAACATAAAGATTACCATTTATCCATGCCCTTTTTTGTGCCTTTTACATAATTTCATGGTAGCACCTACAATGCTTTAATACATTCATTTGTTGGCATACTTGTCTCCAGCAGCAGAAAAGTAGGACATATTTAAAATTGTTATTATATTCCATGTTTAGCACACTGTCTGGCCAATAGCATGTCCTCCAAGAATGTTTGGCAAAAAAAGAAATTAACAATTAAGTTCAAACATAGGTAAATTGATTTCCATAATTTATTCTACTGAATTTTTTAAAGACTTTGGTAAACCTGACATGTCTGTTTTTTGATTAATGTCATAAATTCTCAGGCCTACAGGAATATTAGATGACATGTGGTTTAATGCTCTTATTTCATAAATATGGGATTTGAGGCCCAGTGAGTATTGGCACTTTGTCCATGGTCACACAGCATGGAGCTAGAATTCCTCTTTCCTTACTCCGCAGTCCAGTGCTCTTTCCTGTGTCTGTCTCACCACCTGGCTAACAACCCGGTCAAAACTGTAAGATGGGCCTGTGTATGCAGATTTGTCCCAAATACCTGCAGACACCAAGACTTTACACTCATGCCTCCCTCTGCAACTGAGGTCAGTCCTAATAAGCCTTAAACAGGAAAAAGGTCAGCATGATGAGTTCACAAGCTCTGGCTGTTTATCCAGAAGAGGAGTCGATTCTTTGTTTCCTAGAAGACATTTCATCAGCTCTCTGAACCTTCCATCAATAAGAATCTTTTTCTTGTCTTTACCCCAAACACTTAAAATGCAAACACTCCTCAGACAGATATCCAAGTCCCTCCTGCCGTCCCTCACACCCCACACTCCCACCTCATCTTCCCTGTTTTCCCTCCCATTTTATCCTTTGATATTTGCAAGATTTGAACCAAACCAGTGGCTGTGTGTTTGTGGAGACCCTCCCTAGTCTCCCCAGCCTCTGCACGTTTGCTGGTACCACTTCTGCTCCGAGAAGCCTCCGACCACAGCCTCAGCTCCTTCGGTGGATGCAGTATCCATTTCTTCTCACCAAGGCTCTGCACTCCAGGAGGCTTTCTGGAAATTTAAGCTGAAGAAAATCTCTCCTGCTCCTGAATGTGTTTGTTGTTGCTGATTTGGACCACCCTTATGAAGCTTTTCCTTTGGACCTCTTGTATCTCTTAGTCGGGGATTCGTCTTTATCTCCACCAGTGACGTAAAAGAACTTTATAGACTAGAAGATTCTCATATTCATTTATGCAGGAATGATTATCCAAATTACTTAAAAAATATTTTTGCAAGAACAAGGATCAATAGGAGATGGCTCCTGGCCAACCTGAACAGATGATAAAACCACTGAACTGAGTCCTACCAGCTGACATGAGATGGGCTCCTCAGCTGTGAAGGGTGTAGCACAGAGTATTTGCATAGCAGATCCAAGACTATATACATGTATGTGCAATCAACTATGCATGTCAGCCTAATGTGGCTTAGCTTGGCCACTGCAGATCGATAAAAAAAAAAAAAATTATTTGGATCTTCTTCTGATATTCAGTGGTATCCTGATTTTGATCTTGAATTTTATAGTTCATATCAGCATAGGAACCAGTGGTATTTTTCTTAATAAAGATTCCTCTTAATAAAATAGTGCTGTCTCATGTGTTTAAGGCAAGCTGCAGATAGGCAGATCATGAGAGAAATGACAAAGAAACGGTGACACAGTGTTCAGAAATCCTAGGGTGCGTCTGAGGGACCCTGGAAGCCACATGGATGCCTTCTCTGAGAATGCAGGCAGAGCTCCAGAACAAACCCCTGTCACATGTATCATGGCTTCTCAACCTTACAGAAAATCTCAGCAGCATGTGCTCCATCTCACAACTTAGGAAGATGCTCACGTCTGCAGAGCTGCTTAGTGGAGGGCTGCTGGAACTTCAGGTCCATAGTTCTCCATGCCTGTGACCTCGTGTGTTCAGCCCCTACCGTCTTCCTACCTTACCTTGTTTGGGCGACTCCATTGGGGGAGGTTTTCTCCATCACCAGACCTGACTTTTCCTACTTTTTTCCCACAAATTAATGTCTTCTTCTGACCCCACAGGTTAGAGGTAAATTAGCTAATCTCGAGCAAGGAAAATATTCCGTCTGCTTCCTCCTGGAGGGAATCACAGAGACTTTTTTGTCTCACCGCACTGGGAAGAGACTGGCCAGCAACAATTTGCTGTTTTCTGGTTTAGAGAAAGATCACCAGTGACATTAGAAAATGAAAGCTGTTCTGATCTCTAGAGCCTTCAAGAGTTAGGAGTCTATCTTCACTCAAAAATCACTTTTCTGGGTCCTGTGTACTCAAGGACAATCCAAGTGGAAGGCAAAGGGACATCTAGGAGCATTTAAAAAAAAATAAAACACATTGGTCTCAAAGATTTCTTTATATGAAAACCTTTATTGCAGTCCACAGTGATTTCAGGTAAGTGCTCACAAATACCCCAAATCCCTCTATCTCTTAATCTTATTTGGGGTTATTTTTTT
>NW_007728867.1:166674-167952 GCF_000696425.1 Galeopterus variegatus | reverse complement strand
TTTTTTTAATTCTTCTCTATATAAATTCATAATCTCATGGAAAAATGCAAAGCTCTGAGACCCAGAATTCTATCATTTCCCTTATACAGTCATGTATGTATAAAGAAAGAGATGAAATCCCATGGTCTTTTTCCAAAGCAAGCACCCTTGAATTCAAATGCTCCAACCTCTCAAACATGATCTTCAGAACACTCAAAGGTGCAGCCTCCTGCTAGGTCAGAGCTCTCTCCTGGCTACTGGTCTGTGGATCAGATCCTGCAAATGTGCCCTTATAACAAAACACAAATGTTCCTGCTGTGTGAATTTGCCAATTCCCAAGGTTCATTGAAATGAAATGCTGTCACTAATTCTCTCCTGGAGGTCTCTATTTAATAAGTCCCTGGTGCTTATTTTCCAGGCCCACAGTCCCACCTTTCTTCCCCCCAGGTTTCATCTGAAAATTCCCAGGCCCAGAAACTCCTTTTGGCTTACACGGGGATAATTCAACCTTTTGTCCCCTCTACAAATCGCTATGTTTAAACCACATGCATGTTTCCATTTAGTGGGAGTTCATATTTCCAAAATGATCACTAATATAGATTTCTGGGAAGTGTTATTTCAGTTTAGAGGAGAATACTGACAATTAGAACACAGATTCATTCTCATGTTTCAAAAAATCTCTAGTCAACAGGTTCATGTAGGCAGCACAGAAATTAACACCTTATAACTGACCCCGTGAACAGCTTCCTGTCTCGATGTGCATTCTAGTGCCATATCTGGGTGTCTCATCCATGCTAGCATTGGCATGTTCCACCAGTTTCCTGTTTCCCCACACAGGGTAGTATCCAGCATCAGAATGGTATTCCAGTTCCACGTCTTGGAAAACAGAGCATACAAACTAAAGTCCATTTATTGCACACAAGGAAATCCTTACCCTTTTCTTGCATCACACCACTGGAAAAAAAAGTGGCAATTTTCATACATTTTAATCAATTTGGGGGGTGTCATTTTCACAAGGAAACCTGATGTTCCACTAGGTTACTGGGTTTCCTGAAGCTTAGTTTCAATCCATGCTGTCACTGAACTGAAGGGAGTTCAATGTAAGACAAAATGAACTGAACTTCCGTGTAACTTGACACATGCCTGAAGTGGTAAGTTAGAGGTGCCAACATCTCAAAATTAAACACT
Source organism: Galeopterus variegatus (assembly GCF_000696425.1). Classification (NCBI taxonomy): domain Eukaryota; kingdom Metazoa; phylum Chordata; class Mammalia; order Dermoptera; family Cynocephalidae; genus Galeopterus; species Galeopterus variegatus. The sequence goes on along the minus strand of NW_007728867.1, from coordinate 166,785 downwards.
GGCACAGTGCAGCATTCATCTGCATCCCTGGTTTCAGTGTTTTGTTTTGTTTTTTGTCTTTTTTCGTGTCCAGCAACAGATCGCAACCCTCAGTGTTGCACCCGTACCGGA
>NW_007728867.1:162786-165860 GCF_000696425.1 Galeopterus variegatus | reverse complement strand
AAGACAAAATGAACTGAACTTCCGTGTAACTTGACACATGCCTGAAGTGGTAAGTTAGAGGCGCCAACATCTCAAAATTAAACACTGGCACAGTGCAGCATTCATCTGCATCCCTGGTTTCAGTGTTTTTTTTTTTTGTCCTTTTTCGTATCCAGCAACAGATCACAACCCTCAGTGTCGTGCCCGTACCAGACCGGGACCGGCAACGGGATGGCAAACCTCGGTGCTGCACCCGCACCTCGCTCAGCCAGTGAGCAGGAACCGGTCTGTATGTGGGATCCGAACCCTCGGCGGGAGCGCCACCGTGCTCCCAAGCGGCGCACTATAGCAGTGCACCACCGGGCCGGCCTTCAGTGTTTTGTTTTGTTTTATTTTTTTCTGTTGAAAAAAGTACCAACTGATTAAAGACAAAATTTACTGCGGATTAGTTTGCTTAATATATTTAATATGTATTTCAAGGTTATGCTACGATCCGTCCCTTACATTAGCAACATCACAGCCTCTAATTTGAATCCCAGAGGAAAGGACAATGAAAAAACTAGCATCTGTTGGAAATGAGAGAACAAATCTATCTTTGACCAACTTTGACCAGAGTCAAAGAATTTTAGGATCTCCTAGCTGGACAGGATCTTAGAAATCATTCGGTTCAGGTGTCATGATCTCTTCACCGCTGAGAATCTCTGTTCCTCTCTCATGCCCTGGGACCTCCATGGCACGACAATATTTATTTATGAAGCAAAATGAACATATTAAGTAATAATGTGCTTGGTTTTACAGTTATTAGAAAAAAGAGATAGCAGCTAATCAGAGGTTCCTCTTAACCTGAGGTAGGGTGGTGATGGAAGCCCAGCAGACCCGGCTCCTGTCCCCTCCCTGCTGGCTCTGGGGGCTTCACCAAGCACACCAGGCACCTGGCTGTGCAGGCTTTGTGTGAGCCACAGACCTTTGGCCAGTCACTTCAACTCCCAATGCCTCAGACTCCTTACTTGTAAAAGGGTGACTCTTGTAAGAATTCAGTCAGATTTGTGTAAAAGGTGCTTGGTGTACAGTAGGTGCCCCATAGATTTAGTTCTTTTCACACTGAGCTGAAGGAATTCTAGGTAAGAGCAAACACACTGTTCAGTTCACTTCTCCTTGCAATCTTATTCCACTTGGGATATCTCCTAGGTCTCTTGAAATGTTGAAAATAGCATGAGAATGATCTTTATTTCACCTGCAAACCCCTAGATTGCAAGGCTGGGAGAGGATCTGGTCTACCATGACTTATTAGATGAGCAATATGAAACTCAGAGAAGGTGAACAGGCCACCTAAGCTGCAGGACTCCAAGATGCAGTACCTGGACCAGAATCCAGGTGTGCACCTTTAAATCCACTGTTCCATCCATAATAATACAACAGGAAATATTACATTGCCCCTTTTTTTCCAACTTAGAAATCATATGTTCCTGATGTTCCTAAAGGTAGCCAGAAAGAGTAAAGGAGAAAATGTTCACTCTAAAGAAATGTACTTAGCAATTTTAGCATTTAACATGAAGTTTGGCACATTATATCTTAAAACACAAATCATGCATGGCTCCTACAAATATTAAGCATTCAAGGGAGATTGTTTTAATACTATTTTCTGTCTTTTCCATCAGCCTTCTCCTAAAGCCTGCTGTGGTCAAAGGGTGGTTTATCCCGATGAGCCTCTGTCTCACCCTAGTCCATCCACCACTCTGTCCTCAGGCCTCAGAAATGCATGCAGCCCAGCTTATGGCAGATCTTCTGAACAGAAGCTTCTATCTCTGGCTACCTCTGACTCATGGGCTTAGGTCTGCTTTGATTTCCTGTGATTTTTTCATACAAGATTTAATGTTCAGTGCTCATTTTGGTGTTTGAGTTTTTGCGAGTTTTTGTTTTGCTTTGTTTTTTGGTGTATAGCTTGCTTTTTCCTGAGTCCGCTTTCCCCATTTATTGTGACATTAATGGTTGTGTTGATGTGTGGGACTAATCGGAATTTCCTAGACATAAACACAGATTTACAATCCAGAAGTGGTTTCTTTGCCTAGATTTACCATTTCCTGAGATGACAACAACATCAGATTGTGTAGAGCCAGTTACCATCCTGTACAAGGTTAAGTTGTTCGACCACAACAGCCTAACTGCTGAGGCAAATATGCAAATGGAGATTCTATCTTGTAAGACCATAAACATTTCAGGGCAACTCACAGAGCAACAGAGACAGAGGAGCTATATAGAATTTGACTGGGTGAAGGAATAAATAAATGGTTTACAAAATAATATAGTTTCATTCTTTCTTCTGTACCTCATTTCAAAAAATGATTTGAAGTAATGATACATGCATTGGCTTAAAAAAAAACAAAAACAAAACAGCAGGCAAAGCAGCAGAGCTACTCACATATTATGTGGACAACATAAAGATAAGGTATCAAGCTCTAATCTACACTTGGTGGGACTGTAATATGGTGCAGAATTATGGAAAATGGTTCCTCAATCAATTACGGACAGATCTGCCATATGACCTAGCCATCCCACTGCTGGGATATACTCAAAGGAATGAAAATCATCATATCGAAGGGATACCTGTACTCCCATGTTTATTACAGCTCTATTTACAATAGCCAAGATTTGGAACCAGCCTAAATGCCCATCATTGGATGAGTAGATGAGGAAAATGTGGTATATCTACACAATGGAATATCACAGTGCTGTAAAAAAGAATGAAATACTATCCTTTCTAAAAATAAAGTACACAGTGAACCACCCTTTTGCCTACCACATGCACAGATGCTCTTTTGAACTCAGCCTGGTCAAGGTGAGGGACAGCAGTCTAGAAGCTCCTGGAATTAGCATCAGGTCCACAGGAATTAGAGAAGCAGTAGATACTGACCGAGGTCAGGCAATTCCCATGTACAGTCCTCAATTGTCATATTCCTGCAAAGAGATGTAATGGCTTTCCCCATGCAGACAAAGCTACCTCAATGAGAAACATAATCTTCAGAGGCCAAAGGACTCTTTCAGCTAAATCTACTAATTAGAAGGAGAAATAAAAATTCCAGAATGGTGTTTTGGTC
>NW_007728867.1:151092-162448 GCF_000696425.1 Galeopterus variegatus | reverse complement strand
TCTTTCAGCTAAATCTACTAATTAGAAGGAGAAATAAAAATTCCAGAATGGTGTTTTGGTCAAAAGTCAAGACTGAACTAGAATATTGTCTTTCACCATCATATTTGTATCTTTAGTAGAATTGTTTGTAGCTAAAGGAATCAAATTATGGATTCAACTTTGTACTGGTCTGTGGTTGTTGCTTATAACAAAATACCTGGAACTGGGTAATTTATAAGAAAACAAAATGTATTGCTTTCGGTTTCAGAGGATAGAAGTCCACAGTGCAGGGAACACATCTGGTGAAGGTCTTTGTTAGTGGTGTCTTTACAGCAATTCAGGGTTTTCACATGGCAGGAAATAGTGGAGAAGAGAGAGATTAACCTCTCATGTGCTCTTCTTTTGAAGTCCTCAGAACCACACCCTTGACCACCATTTTTAATCCATTCACTACTGCACAGCCCTACAATCCAATCACCTCTTCAAGGCTCCACCTTTCAATTACTGTAATAGGATTTCCCAACCTCAACAGTTACAGTGGGTGTTAAGCCTCAGTGAGGTGGGGGTGGGTGGGGGGTGGGCATCCAATCTACAACAAACTGTCACTAGAAAACACAGGCTGATAGAAAATTAAAATCACAAAGTAAGCTCTCCACTAAAAAACTGCATTTTTAAAGTGCATTACAACTTCCATGTAATGCACTTTACATTGCTCTCTGTAGTACATTGGGCAGGTATTATTTGATTTGGCAGCTAGAAACTCAAGACATGGAGAGGAACTGCTGGATCAATGGAGGCAACATGATTTTCTTCAGTGAGTGCAGACTCGAGTCCTGGAGAACCAGGTTGCGAGTCCAGTTTTTTCCTTAACTAGCTACAAAACCTGAGACAGGTTAGTCTCTGAGATTTAGTTTCACCTTAGCAATAGAAGCTAACTTATGAGGCCATTTTGAGAATTAAGACAGTGTACATAAAATTCCTTTCAGAACATGTACTTTGATAAGCCGATTTATTATTATTATTATTATTTATGCCCAAACTAGAACTGTAACCTGATTCTCGATGTTCTCTGCTTTATGTTTTTCCTGATTAACATGTTGTCTACCTGTGAAACCAAACCTTCTCTTGGTCACACATTCTAATTGGACATATTTGCATAGTTGGCTATGTGAGTAGAATAACAAAAGCAGTAATTACATATATATGGATATAGTGAGAACTACTTGTTCACTGAGTTCCTTTTTACACCAGGCATTTTGCTCACATCAGATGGCTTAATCTCCACACAATCTTATAAGATGGATATCATTATCCCTAGATATGACTAAATTAATGGAAGAGGTGCGATGACATTGGCAAATGCCACACAACCAGTAAGAACCTAAGTCCATGTGTTAGGGACAATGTCAGTCTGGTACTTACTGAATGCTCCATATGTATGGAAGAAATTAATGTGTGAGGATTCACATCCTTATCTGGCTAACTCACCTCACTGCCTTTACCACAGACTGTGTCTTTCAGTAAGCCCTGGCTTCCGCAGTTCTCAACCTGGTTGTAATTCATAACCACTAGGAGGCTTTTTATGGGGCTGGCAGGGCCAGTTCCCACACCTTTGGAATTCGAACCTCTGTCTGTGAAGTCAGGGCATATGTATTTTCCCCCACAAGAGATAATGACGGTTAAGCTGGCTTGACCCACCAAACCGATATGAACAGGGAAAGTTTCTTTGGGGGAGTATCCAGAATTTCAGTGTGTCCGACTAGGAGCATGCAGTTGGGAGTTTTATTGTCCTTTTATTTCCAATGATGAGAAACAGACTTTTTAGAATCATTTAGGTCCTGATACAACTATCTTCTTAGAGAGCCTGTGTAAGACACTGTAATTCTCCTTACATTTGTACATTTTATTGTTTGTCTTACTTGGAGGCAATGGCTTTCCCTGTAGCTTGTATTGCTGTTTGATTTTAATGAAGCAAAGTGAGTAAGTTACATTAACTATTCTCTCCCCTTTAGAATCTTTAGATAAACAAGCAAAAACAAAGACATATTTGTCTTTGATTAATTAAAGACAATAACATGTCTCTACTTCCAGAATTGGGCTTCATTTTCCCTGGGAAAGCTGACATCAGAGGGGCATGCATAAACAAGTTCAAGGGCAAATGCTTTGAAAAGGATAAATCTCTACAGATTTCAAAATGGACATCCAGCACAGATTCCCAAAGTCAGTTGCAAAACCTCTGCCCTGGCGTTCTCACCTCTAAGCAGCTGTCTGGATCACAGGATCTCCTGAGGAAAGAGGCACCACCTGTCCTGCAATTTAAGGGCACTCCTGAAGTCATGCAAAACTTGGGCAAGGGACAGAGGAAACAAGGACATTGTTTTAGCACAAACTTTGTATGTGCCTGCAAAGCGTGTGGCTCTTTGAAATTAGATATTAAAATCCATAGTAAGAAATTAGAAACTCAGGAAGTACTGTAAAAGCAAACACTTGTCTCCTCAAATTCTAAAATCTGTTACTAATGGGTCAAGTATTTTTATACGACTTAAGTCATATTTCATGCACAGAGTAAAGATAATGATAACAGATTGCCTATGTTAAGTCACACATTTGGATATTAAGTCAGATATTAGTTCTGATCCTACTAATAAGTCATGTGAGCTTGGAAAAGTCACAATTTTTATATCTTATATATAAAATTGTATATTTTTGGTGGTTTCTTCTACCATTAAAAATACAAAATTCTGTGAATTCTGTAAAATGGCCTACTCTGTTGAGCACTAAAAGGGAGAAAAAGTCACTAATGCACACACAAATATACACATACACACACACATGCACAAACACACTCTCACATTAAAAGTAAACAAATGTAACTCAGAACGAGAGTAAAAGTTAAATCCCAAACAGGGCTTAGCTGCCAGAAATTCTTCTACTATCTCCAAGGAGACTACAAGTTGTCCTTCTGGGTATACGTTCTTTACGGTACATATAACAACCTACAAAAGACTTTTCTTCCCCTGAACAATCCATTTTAAAGCTTTTTATACTATTTCAAATGGACATTTAGTTACGATAATAGCTTTTCAAAAATTAGATACTTATGTATGCAAGTAAAAAATGAGAAAAAAGCAAATAAATAAATAAATAAATAAATAAATGAAAATCAATATCACCTTTTTTTGGATCTCTAGAAATAAGCAAAAGGTTTATAACAAACTAGGAGGTGTTTACTCAAGGAAAATGGTGTGTTTCTTCAATTACTTTCTGCCTCTTTCTTTCCCTCCTCTCCTTCTGGTGCCCGTATTATGTGTGTTTTTGCTATGGATAGAATTTTAAGTTGACAGTATTTTACTTTCACTTCTTTAAAGATATAGATCTGTTCATTTTTCTTACATTGTTTTTAACAAGAAAACTACTGTCATCTTTCCTGTGTTTTTGTTTCTAATGTATCTTTTTTTATTTCAATTTTTAAGATAGTGTTTTTCACACTGATTTTAAGCAATTTGATTATAATGGGTCTCAGTGTGGTTTTCTTCATATGTGTTGTCCTGAGAGTCATTGAATTTCTTAGCTCTGTGGGTATTTTTCTTTTATCAGATTTGGAAATGTTCGATCAGTAATTACTCAAGTATTTTTTTCTGTCCCCTGCTCTCTCCTGTCCTTCAGTGGTACCAATTAGGAATCTATTACAGATCACATGGAGTTTGCCCACAGATCACAGGTCTGGTGCATATTTTTTTTCTCAACATTCTTTTTTCTCTTTTTGTTTTATTTTAGATAGTGTCTTTTGATTAGTCCTCACATTCTCTAATCTTTTTGTCTGAAATGTCTAATCTTCTAAAATTCCCACTAATGTATTTTTATCTCAGACATTGAAGTTTTTCTCTCTGGATATTAAATTTGGTTCTCTTTTATGTCTTGTACATTTCTACTTAACATTTTTTCATGTATAAAATACAATTACAGTAGCTGTTAATGTTTCTGTCTCCTAATTTTAACATCTGTGTCAGTTTTGGGTCCTGATTTATTTCTTTCCTCATTATGTGTTATAGTTTCCTGCTTTTTGCATGCTTGTTAATTTTTGATTGCATATCAGAGGTTAAGTAACTTTCATGTGCACCAGTTATACAAGGGTACCTCAAAAAGTTTGTGGAGAAATAGAATCAAAAGATAGTACAAATCTTTCTGTGGACTTTTTGAAGTACCCTCGTATAGAACAGAACCAGAATCTATACCAGAATGTATTTGCTTGTTTTCTTCTCTTAAGCCAGGATGGTCTCTGAACAGGTGGGGTGAGGTGAGGTCAGGGAGGGAGGGTGTAATAACTCACTTTTAGCTGGACTATTTCATGAATGGGTTTTGGTCACAGAAAAGAGTATATTATTGAAGCATTATATCTTTTATTCTCTTTTTTCAGGGTGGTGAAGCAAGGGTCCCTGAAGCAGCAATTAATTTTGTTTTCTAAGTGTGTATTACAAAGTAAAATATTTAACAAAATTTAAGGAGTAATCATATCAAAGCTCAACTCTCCAGAACACTACGAATGAAAATTTGGAAGCACGGGAGACAACAGATGGGTCTGTATCCTTACATATTTTTTAATTTACCATACAAAGGAAATATATCAATAATAAGAAAATGTATTCTAAGAGTATAGATTATGGAAAGTTTCTGAATTGGCTTATTAAATTTATTTTCGAATAGAAGTGGTGAGTGATATTTGCTGGGATGCAGCCAAAATATTCATTACTTACTAAATTTTGGCTTTAAAACATTTTGTGAAGTTTATGACCTCCATGAAGAATCATACTGCAGAGCTCAACAGCTGAAAAAATTGTCACACTATCCTGGCTTTGAGATCCCAAAATGTTAATAGGACAACTACAGAATCCCCAATATAGTCTTTTAAATTTGTTTTTATTGTTTATTAATTTTAAAAAGAGACAGCTAGTGGAAGAAGTGTGGGTTTAGGGGTTGGAACCTCAGCTTTGTCACTTTTATTTTGTTTTATTACTATTATTTCTTTTACAGCTGGCCAATACAGGGATCGAAACCTGGACCTTGGTGTTATCAGGTCTGAGCTAACCGACCAGCCCACTCACTTTTATTTTGAGCAAATTACTTCCATTAAGAGTATTTCCTTCTCTGTACCATGGGGAAGATAATACTGTAACAGAAGTGCTTTGACTACACCCCTTACCCCCAACTGTGTGCTGGTTTTCCGTCAGTTCAGGTTTCCTTGCAGTGGCAAAATTGCTGTGACATTTCAGGCCTTCACAGCTGCATACTACAGTAGCAAGATTATTTCTTCAATTGTCTTTCTTTTAATAGTAAACAAAACTTACTCCCTGAGAGCTGTCAAGCAACCTGTCATCACCTCTCCTTGTCCAGAAATGAATCACTTGTCCTTTCTTGAACCAATCAGGTGGACTTGGGATGGCAGACCATGCTCAGACCAAGCCTCTCCCTGAGGGTGTGGGCTATGTGTAGGTAGGTTCTCTTGTCCTGAACACATGGACTGCATGGGGGAAGTGAAAATTGGGAATTGGGTAGGATAAACATAATGTCCTCTTTAAATTCCTCCCTTGAAGGTCTATGGTCATTTAAATGCAATTGTATAAGTGAAATACCTTGTACAAAGCCTGGAACACAAAAGCGATTGAGTGAGTTCTAGAGATCGACCATACAGCACAATGCCTGCAGCTAACAATACTGTATTGTATACTTAAAATTTGATCCGATGGTAAAACTTATGTTTAGTGTTCTTACCACAAATAATAACAAAAATAATAGGGGTTGGAAGAAACTTAGGGAATTCACAAATATTTTTATGACCTTGATGATGGTGATAGTTTCACAATTATATACTTATCCTTATATTCATTGAGTTGTAGACATTAAATATGTATAGCATTTTATATGTCAATCANAAACAAAACTTACTCCCTGAGAGCTGTCAAGCAACCTGTCATCACCTCTCCTTGTCCAGAAGTGAATCACTTGTCCTTTCTTGAACCAATCAGGTGGACTTGGGATGGCAGACCATGCTCAGACCAAGACTCTCCCTGAGGGTGTGGGCTATGTGTAGGTAGGTCCTCTTGTCCTGAACACATGGACTGCATGGGGGAAGTGAAAATTGGGAATTGGGTAGGATAAACATAATGTCCTCTTTAAATTCCTCCCTTGAAGGTCTATGGTCATTTAAATGCAATTGAATAAGTGAAATACCTTGTACAGAGCCTGGAACACAAAAGCGATTGAGTGAGTTCTAGAGATCGATCATACAGCACAATGCCTGCAGCTAACAATACTGTATTGTATACTTAAAATTTGATCAGAGGGTAAAACTTATGTTTAGTGTTCTTACCACAAATAATAACAAAAATAATAGGGGTTGGAAGAAACTTAGGGAATTCACAAATACTTTTATGACCTTGATGATGGTGATAGTTTCACAATTATATATTTATCCTTATATTCATTGAGTTGTAGACATTAAATATGTATAGCATTTTATATGTCAATCATACCTCAATAAAGTCCTTTAAAAAATAGATAAATAGTAGTTATAATTATCATAATTCCATTAAACATTCTTTAAAGCAAGAAGTGACTATGGCAAGGACATTTGTTTTTGAAAGCTGCATCAACTCCAAAAAGGCTGGTAGTCACTGAAATCATAGGGTAAAAGAGCTATGCAAAATTAGATTTAAAAAAATTAATTTACTAAACGCGGAACATGTGTGAGTGTATATATATATAATGTCTATCTGATTTGGAGGGAAGGGAAACAGACTAGAAGTGTAAAGTTTGGGGAATGTTGGTATAGAACCAGAAAGGCTGGACTAATGAATAACACAACCAAAAGTGATTTAATAAAAATGTACTGTACATCAACCACGTGCCCACATTGTCTTGTGTCCCATGAAGAAGACAGAGGTAAATAGGAAAGACATGAGTCCTACAGATTGGCAAACAAACAAACAAAAACCAGAAACAAACAAACAACCCCCCAACGCACACACAAAGCAAGGTATTATAAGGAGGTTAAGGGATGCAAAACGGGAATTAACAGGTTCTCTGGGAGTGTACAGCTGCAACTGCATTTAATCCTTCTTGGCACATCAGGAAAAGACTTTCACATGAAATGGAATTTAAGTACGATCTACAGACAGAAGTGATGCTGCTGAGAGGATGAAGAGGCTTCCAGGTGGAGGGAAGAGCCTATGCAAAGTCAAGGCAGATATAACACGTTTGAAGAATGAACACATATTGCCAGAGGGAGATGGACACCATGCAACCTGGGAGCGGAAGGTAAAGGCCATATTCCGGAGAGCTCGGGAGTTGTGATGAAGATTTACACTTCCCCCAAAGGCCAGTGGGAAGCCATTACAGGATTTTAAGCAGGAGAACAACACCTTTAGATGTGAATGCAAAAGTCGCTCCCCACACTATACAGAAGAAAATGGGTAGGAGTGGGCAGAGGATAAAGGGGAAACAGGCAGCGCCTTTGCTATAAGGCATGACGCGATCACAGGAAAATGTCCTGGACACTGAAATGGCAATCAGGAGGGAGAGAAGGGGCTGGATTAATTTACAAGGTCGAAATAAAAGGACTTTATCATTTATTCAAAATAAGAGTGAAGGAGGTATAAAATGTAAGAATGACTTGCTGCTTTTATTCATTTACATTTAGGAGAAAGGTGTATCGTTGATACAGGGAGAAATGTCAGAGGAAAAATTTGGACACATGTAGATAAATAGAAGATACCATTGATTCATATGTCAGGCGTTCTGCCATGCACTTTACATGAGTTATTGAATTTACTTGCATCACACTCCAATAAGATAAAACAGTTAGCATTCTACTTTTACAGGACTGAGACCTGAAGCTTAGAAACCAAAACCTCATTTAAGCTCATGCAGACATTAAGTAACAGAGATTGGATGGAAACGCTCGCCTAAATCTCTCTGAATCCAGTGTTCTTATCCACTGCAGTGTGCCTCATTGTGTTTCAAGTATAATGTATAAATGGAACTGCAGATACAGTCCTTCGGGGATTGGCTCTATTCACTTAGTACAATTTCCAGGAGATATGTCCAAGTTGTCACACGTATCATTAATCTGTTCCTTATTGTACTGAGTAGCATTCTGTGCTATGGATGTACCAGAGTTTAACCATTCACCCACTCAAAGACATCTGGGCTGTTTTCCATTTTTGACTTTTTTATAAAGCTTCTATAAACTTCATGTACAGGCTTTTATGCAAACAAAGATTTTTTTTTTTTCCTCTGGGATAAGTGCCTAAGAGTGCAATTGCTGGGATACATGGTAATTGTGTGCTTATAGAACTATATAAGAAACTGCTGAACTGTTTTTCCCGAGTGGCTGTATCATTATACACCTGCACCAGCCACGTGTCCATGGTCCAGTTTTTCTGCCTGCTCACAGTACTTGCTGTTGTCACTATTTTTTATTTTACACAGTCTGATACACGCATAGTGACACCACATTGTGGCTTAAATCTGCATTTCTGTAATAGATAATGATACTAAATATCTTTCATGTGCTTACTTCCATGGATAGATCCTCTTCAATAAAATGTCTCTTTATGTCTTTTGCCCATTTTCTAATTGTATTGTATTTTTATTTCAGTGTTGTGTTTTGAGAGGTCTTTTAAATATATGATATAATCTAGTCCTTTTTCAGTTACACAGTTTACNAACTGCAGATACAGTCCTTCGGGGATTGGCTCTATTCACTTAGTACAATTTCCAGGAGATACGTCCAAGTTGTCACACGTATCATTAATCTGTTCCTTTTTGTACTGAGTAGCATTCTGTGCTATGAATGTTCCAGAGTTTAACCATTCACCCACTCAAAGACATCTGGGCTGTTTTCCATTTTTGACCTTTTTATAAAGCTTCTATAAACTTCATGTACAGGCTTTTATGCAAACAAAGATTTTTTTTTTTTTTTCCCTCTGGGATAAGTGCCTAAGAGTGCAATTGCTGGGATATATGGAAATTGTGTGCTTATAGAACTATATAAGAAACTGCTGAACTGTTTTTCCCGAGTGGCTGTATTATTATACACCTGCACCAGCCATGTGTCCATGGTCCAGTTTTTCTGCATGCTCACAGTACTTGCTGTTGTCACGATTTTTTATTTTACACAGTCTGATACATGCATAGTGACACCACATTGTGGTTTAAATCTGCATTTCTGTAATAGATAATGATACTAAATATCTTTCATGTGCTTACTGCCATGGATAGATCCTCTTCAATAAAATGTCTCTTTATGTCTTTTGCCCATTTTCTAATTGTATTGTATTTTTATTTCAGTGTTGCGTTTTGAGAGGTCTTTTAAATATATGATATAATCTAGTCCTTTTTCAGTTACACAGTTTACAAATATTTTTTACCAGACTGTCACTTGTCATTAAAATATCTTAACAGAGTTCCTCATAGAGTAAAAGTTTTTAATTTCTACCAAGTCTAATGTATCAATTTTTCCTATTATGGATTGTGCTTTTATTGTCAAACTGAGGAACTCTTTAACCCTATATTATGAAAGTTTCCTCTCATATTTTTTCCATAATTTTAAATTTATAGTTTCACATTTTTCATAAAAATTCATGATCTAAAATGGCTATCCTTCTTTCATGAACTGCATTTGCATCTTTGTTGATTATCATGTGAGAATATTTGTGTCTTTTCTGAGTTCCCCATTCTGTTCCATTGATCTGTGTGTCTATACTTCTTCAAATTTCACATAGTCATCATTACTGGAGCTCTATAAATCTTGAATTACGGCAGACTTATTCATTTTACTTTATTCATATTTTAAAGAAAAAAACATTGTTTACCTTGTAATGGCCAGCCACCAAAACAAAAACAAAAAAATTGTTTCACCTATATTAGTTTTTTTACATTTCAATACAAATTTAGAATAATCTTGTCTATACTTACAAAATAAATTTGCTGGAATTTTGACAGGAATAGTATTATACCTATGTATGAGTTTTTAGAAAATTGACATTTTTTACTATGTTGAGTCTTCAAATTCATAAACATGGCATGTTTTTCCATTTACTTAGGACTTCTTTAATGTCTTTCATATTGTTTTGTAGTAATCAATACACAAGTTCTGTACATGTTTTGTTAGATGTACACCTTAATGTTTCTTTTTGAGCATTTTAAATTTGTATCTATAGACTCATTGTTAGTGTATAGAGACACATTTTTAGTGTATATTTATTCTGTAACCTGCAATCTTGCTACACTCATGTACTAATTCTAGTAAGTTATTGTACATTCCTTGGGACTTTTTTAAAGATAGCTTATTTATTTTTTAATTGAAACATATTGATTGCACATACTTATGGGGTACAGAGTTATGTTTCAACACACGTATACCATGGGTAGTGATCAAATCAGGGTAGTTAGCAGATTCATTATCACAAAAATTTATCATATTTTTGTGATGAGAACATTTGCACTCCTCTCATGTAGCCACTTGAAACATTCAATAAATTATTTTTTAAATGTCTGGCACTACTGTACAAACTAGAAATTATTTTTCCTAACTATCTCTATTTTTGTGTCCATTAACCAGTCTTTCCCTGTCCCCTTCCCAGCCTCTAGTATTCCACTCTCTAGTTCTGAAAGTTTAAGCTCCCACATATGAGTGAGAACATGCAATATTTATCTTTCTGTGCTTGACTTACATCACTTAACCTAGTGTCTTCCAGTCTCATCCATGTTGCAACGAATGACAGGATTTTATTCTTTTTCCTATTCCAGTAGGTATGCATGCCGTATTTTCTCTATCCATTCATCTGTCAATGGACCCCTAGGTTGATTCCGTATCTTGGCTATTGTGAACAGTGCTACAGTGAGCCTGGGCGTGCAGATTTCTCTTCAGTATGCTGATTTTCCTTCCTTTGTATAAATACCCAGCAGTGAGATTGCTGGATCATATGGTAGTTCCATCTTCAGTTTTTTGAGGAAACTTGGTAGAGTTTTCCATAATGGCTGTACTAATTTACATTCCTACCAACAGCGTACTAAGAGTGAGATAATCATGCTATCTGCAAACAGGAGTGGCTTGGCTTATTTATCTATGATCTGTGTACCTTTTTTTTTCTTTTCTTACCTTATTTCATTGGCTAGAACTTTGAGTACTGTTACATAAGAGTGGTGGGAGCAAACATCCTTGCCTAGTTCCAAAATTTAGGGGTAAAATATTGTCATTCACCATTAACAATAGTGTTAACTGTACGGTTTTTGTAATGCTCTTTACAAGCTGAAGAAATACCTCTCTTTTCCTATTCATATGAAAGTTTTAAAAATGAATCTGTGTTGAATTTGT
>NW_007728867.1:149678-150851 GCF_000696425.1 Galeopterus variegatus | reverse complement strand
GAAATACCTCTCTTTTCCTATTCATATGAAAGTTTTAAAAATGAATCTGTGTTGAATTTGTTGAATACTTTTTCTGCATTGATTGATATGCTCATGCGATTTTTCTGCTTTAGCCTATGCATATGGTGGGTTGCATTGTTTGATTGTGGAATATTGTCAGTCTTATATCCTTGATAGAAACTCCACTTGGTAGTGGTGGGGTTGTAATTGTGTGTGTGTGTGTGTGTATACTATGGGTACATAGTAATTCTTTGAATAAATTGCTGAATTCTACTTGCTAATGTTTTCTGAAGAATGTTTGTATATATTTTTGTGAGAGATTTTGGTGTGCAATTTTCTTTTCTGTACCATCGGTGTCTAGTTTTCATATCAGGGGAATACTATCTTCAGTCAGTCAGGAAGTATTCCTCCTCTTTTATTTTCTGAAATAGATTGTATAGAATTGTAGTTAATTTTTAAACATCTTTAGAATTATTCAGAAAAAAATATCTGGGCAGAAAGATTTCTTTTTTAGATGCTGTTTAACTGTAAATTCAATTTTTCTAATAAGAGTTTANAAAAAAACAATACACGTACCTAGATTTGAAAGTACTTTATTGCTAAAATTTTCTGAGCCTTCAGCAAGTCATAATATTTTTTCCAGTGGAGGGTCTTGCTGCTAGTTGATGGCTACTGGCTGATCAGGATGGTGGTGGCTGAAGTTTGGGGTGACTGTGGCAATTTCTTAAAAAAAGTCAACGATAAGTTTTGCCACATTGATTGGCTTATTCTTTCACAAAAGATTTCTCTGTAACGTTCAGTACTGTTTGATAACATTTTATTCAGAGTAGAACTTCTTTCAAAATTGCAGTCAATCCTCTCAAACCCTACCCCTGCTTTGTCAACTAAATTTATGTAATATTCTAAAACCTTTGTTCTCATTTTAACAATGTTCACAGCATCTTCACCAGGAATCAATTCCATTTCATTTTCTTTCCTCTTTCATAAGAAGAAACTCCTTATACGTTCAAGTTTTATCATGAGATAGCAGCAGTTGGGTTACATCTTCAGGCTCCACTTCTAATTCTAGTTCTCTTGCTATTTCTGCCACATCTGCAGTTACTGCCTCCACTGAAGTCTTGAATCCCTCTGTGTCATCTGTGAGGGCTGAAATCAACTTCTTCCAAGCTCTTG
>NW_007728867.1:144928-147925 GCF_000696425.1 Galeopterus variegatus | reverse complement strand
TCTCTGGTAACTATTATTCTACTCTATACTTCTATGACAGGCACTTTTATTTATTTATTTATTTTTATTCCACTTATGTCTTTTTGATATATTGATTTTATTTCCTTTGGATATATACCCAATAGTGAGATAGCTGGGTCATAGGTAAATCTATTTTTAGTTCTCTGAGGAACCTCCATACTGTTTTCCACAAAGGTTGTACCAATTTACATTCCCACCAGCAATGCAGGAGGGTTTTCTTTCCTCTGCATCCTTGCCAGCATTTGTTATTTTTGTATTGCTGATAATAGCCATTCTAACTGGGGTGAGATGATATCTCATTATGGTTTTAATTTGTATTTCCCTGATGATTAGTGATGTTGAGCATTTTTTCATGTGCTTGTTGGCCAACAAATGTTCTTAATGGCATTTAGAACAGTGAATTCTTGCCAGAATGTTTCTATTTACTTTGTCCAGATCCATCAGAGGAATCAGTATGGATGGCAGCTATAGCCTTACAATATGTATTTCTTAAATAATATGACTTAAGGCTGAAATTACTCCTTCATCTATAGTCTGCAGAATGGATGTTGTGTTAGCAGGCATGGAAATAACATTAATCTCCTTGTACGTCTCCATTGGAGCTCTTGGGTGACTAAGTGAATTGTCAGTGAGTAGTAGTATTTTGAAAGAAGTTTTTTTTTTTTTTCCCCTAAGCAGTAGCTCTTAACTATGGACATAAAATATTCAGTAAACCATGCCATAAACACTTAGGCTATCATCCAGGTTTGGTTGTTCATTTGTACAGCATGTGCACAATAGATTTAGCATGATTCTGAACAGCCTTAGGATTTTCAGAATGGTAAATTAGCATTGGCTTCAACTTAAAGTCACCAGTTGCATTAGCCCTTAATAAGAAAGTCACCCTGTTTTTTGAAGCTGTGAAGCCAGGCATTGACTTCCCCTCTCTAGCTCTGAAATTTCTAGATGGCATTGTCTTCCAGTAGAAGGCTGTTTAGTCTATATTAAAAATCTGTTGTTGAGTGTAGCCACATTTATCATTTATATTAGCTATATATTCTGGACAACTCACTATAAATTCTACATCTTCATTTTTTACTTCTATGTTACAAAGATGGCTTTTTTCCTTTAACCTCATGAGCTGCTCTTTGTTATCATCAAACTTTTCTTCTAAAGCTTCCTCACCTATCTCAGTCTTTATAGAATTGAAGGGAGTTGGGGACTTGCCCTGCATTAAGCTTTGGCTTAAGGGAATGTTGTGGCTGGATTGATCTTCTATCCAAACCACTAAAACTTTCTCCTTATCAGTAATAAGGCTGTTTTGGTTTTTAATCATTCATGTGTTCACTGGAATAGCACTTTTAATTTCCTTCAAGAACTTTTCTTTTGAATTCACAACTTGGCTTATTGTTTGGCTCAAAAAGCGTAGCTTTTGTGTATGTGTGCACGTGTGTGTGTGCACGTGTGTGTGTGTGTGTGTGTGTGTCAGAAAGCCTTCCTCACTAAGTTTCATTATTTCTAACTTTTGTTCTAAGGAGATAAGTGACTTTTTCTTTCAGTTGAACACTTAGAGGCCATTAATTAATGTGTTATTAATTTACCTAATTTCAATATTTTTGTGTCTCAGGGAATACAGAGGCTTGACGACAGGGAGAGAGACAGGAATGGCTGGTGGATGGAGTAGTCAGGAATACATACATCTATCAATTAAGTTCACCCTCTTAGATAGGTATGGCTCATGGTGCCCCAAAACAATCACAACAGTGACATCAAAGACCACTAATCACAGATCATTATAACAGATAAAATAACGTAAAAATTTTGAAATATTGTGAGAATTACCAAAATGTAACACAGAGACATAAAGTGTGTGCATGCTGTTGGAAAAATGGTATTGATAGACTTGTTTGGCACAGGGCTGTCACAAACCTTCAGTTTGAAAAAAAAATGCATATCTGTTATGTTCAATAAGGTGAAGTGCAATAAAAGCAGGTGTTCTTGTATCTTTTTTTAGTTCTATCAGTTTTTGTTTTATACACTTTGAAATATTGTTTGGTGCATAAAAATATGAGACTGCTGTGTATCGATCCTTTTGTTATTATTATATAATCTCCTCTCTGACTCTGGTAATTTTATTTTTTCTATGAAGTCTATTTTATTTGATATTAATATAGCCACCTCAGGTTTCTTTTGATTATTGTTGACATGACATACACTTTTCCAGCCATTTACTTCAACCTGCCTATTTAATTGTACTTGAAGTATATTGCAGATTCATATAGATGGATATTGCTCTTTAACACACATTGCCAACCTATGTCTTTTAATTAGTGTGTTTATACCATTTATATGTAATGTAATTAATGATATGTTAGAGTTTAAGTTTGACATTTTTTTTGTTGTTTTATCTTTGTCTCTTTGTTTTTTTTTGTTTTTTTTTTTTTACTTCTCTCTTTTATTATTCCTGCCATTCTGTGAGTTACTTGAACACTCTTTAGAATTATTTTTGATTTATTTTTAGTGTTTTGGAGTATCTTCTTTCCATCTTTTCCACTGGGTCTCTAGGCACTACATTGTGTATACATTGCAGTGTACCAATATCATCATCTTCCCAGTTTGAATTAAATAGAGATCAATTACCTTGTTTTACATTTCTTTATCCTTCCCTATTTTATAATGTAATAAAAAATATATATATTTCCTAAACATACATTTAGAAACACGTCAGTTTTACAATTTTTTCTTCAACCATCAAACAATACTTAGAAAACTAAAGAGGGGAAATAAAGCCTATTGTAACTATGCATATTTTTGCTTACTGTTTTTTCTTTCTTGATGCTCCTACATTCCTTTTTTATTATTTTCTTTCTGTTTAGAGAACTTACTTGAGCCATTCTTTTATGGTAAGTTTGCTGGCAAAAAGTTATCTTAGTTTTGCTTCATCTGAGGAAACATTGCTGTCTCCATTTCTGAAAGATATTACCACAGTATACAGAA
>NW_007728867.1:141390-143584 GCF_000696425.1 Galeopterus variegatus | reverse complement strand
CTGTCTGCTTTAAAATATTTGTCAGATAATTCTAACATCTCTAGTTTTTGTTTTGCCCAGGCTACAAGCTACACCATACCTAGTCCTTTGACCAGGTAACTTCCCCTCCACCAAAAAAAACAAAAACAAACCAAAAAAAGCTCTTGTATAATATTTTTTTCTGTGCCTTCTTGTGTTTCCAGTTTGCAGCATTTGTCAAATCCAAGTTTGGGATGAAAAAAGATAATCCAGGAACTGACCATTATGTCGTTACTTGGGCTCCAAGTTCTCTAGCCAGTCAGCTTTCTTCTCCCACCTTTCAGATTTTTCTTATGTATGCTGTGTGTGTGTGTGTGTTATGTCCAGGGAAGGTTTGTTCTTTTTGAGTTTCTCATTTTTAATTACTGTATCTAAAAATACCTTAAATTTGTCTCCATTTATGAGGGTTATTTTTGCTTCAGAGTAACATTCCAGGTTAGCAATTCATTTGTTCTAGGCAATTGAAGATATTATTTCACTATGCTGTGGTTTTCACTGTTTCTGTTTAGAACACACTTTTTGGTCTAACTCTAATTTCTTTGAAGGTAATCTATTGTTTTTCCTCTGTCTACTTTTAAGATTTTTTTCTCATTATATTTAGTGTTCTCCCATTTTACTGTGGCAATTCTAAGAATGGGTTTCTTTTGATCTATTTTGATAGGCATTTTTGGTATTCACTAAATCAGTGGTTTGGGGTCTTTCATTTATTTTGGAAAACCGCCAGCCATTACTTCTTCCAATATTACTTCTGATGCTTCCTCCCTCAGCTCTCATTAGAGGCGTCAATTAAATCTATATTAGATCTCCTTACTTATCCTCTGCACCTTTAACCTCTCTTTCATATTTTTTTATATTTTTGTGCCACCATGATACATTCTCAGACTTTCCTCTGAGCTTTGTCTCAGATACAAGCTTCATCTCCTTACTTATCCTCTGCACCTTTAACCTCTCTTTCATATTTTTTTATATTTTTGTGCCACCATGATACATTCTCAGACTTTCCTCTGAGCTTTGTCTTAGATACAAGCTTCATCTGGGTCTGCTCTGGTGTTAAATGGTTCATTACGTCCTTAACTTTGTGTATTATATGTTTTTCCTTCTGGATATAGATTTTAGTTCTTTATCAAATCTTTCCTGACCTTTAAAAATATTTCTTACTGTCTCCAGNATTCCTTTTTTATTATTTTCTTTCTGTTTAGAGAACTTACTTGAGCCATTCTTTTATGGTAAGTTTGCTGGCAAAAAGTTATCTTAGTTTTGCTTCATCTGAGGAAACATTGCTGTCTCCATTTCTGAAAGATATTACCACAGTATACAGAACTCTGCTTTGACTATTCTTTTTTTTTTTCTTTGACACATTTATTTGTACATATTTGTGGTGGACAGTGTGTTGTTCCAGTACATAAATACACTGCACTTTGGTTCACTGAGGGTAGATAGCTTCACTCTGGTCTGTAGGGTTTGTGATGAGAATTTTGCTGCCATTCAAATTATTTTTCTTATAGGTAATGTGTCTCTTTTCTCTTATTACTTTTAACATTTTGTTCTTTTATTTAGATTTCAGAAGTTTGACTACAATGCATCCTGCTGTATATTTCTTTGTTTTTCCCTGTTTGGAATTCTCTCAAGTTCTTGTATCTGTAGGATTATTTCTTTGATAAATTTGAACATTTTGTAGCCATTATTTTATCAAGTATGTTTTCTGCCCTACCTTTTTTCTCCTCTGCATTCAGGACTCTGTTGGCATGAATGTTGTATTTGCATAGTCCCACATGTCCTTGAGGCTATGTTCAATTATTTTCTTCAGTCTCCATTTTCTCTGTTGTTCAGATTAAGCAACTTCAGTTAATTTATTTTCACGTTCAATGATTCTTCTATTCTGTCAATTTTATTTGCAATAACATATATTGAGGCTTTTGTTTTGTTTTTACTTCAGTAACTGTATTTTGGGGTCTATAATTTTCATTTAGTCTTTTTTTATATCTTCTATGTATTTTCTGACACTTCCCATTATTTTACTTCTTTCAAGTGTGTTTTTAATTGTTTGTTAAAGCATTTTTATCCTGTCTGCTTTAAAATATTTGTCAGATAATTCTAACATCTCTAGTTTTTGTTTTGCCCAGGCGACAGGCTACACCATACCTAGTCCTTTGACCAGGTAACTTCCCCTCCACCA
>NW_007728867.1:130647-139758 GCF_000696425.1 Galeopterus variegatus | reverse complement strand
TAGATTTTAGTTCTTTATCAAATCTTTCCTGACCTTTAAAAATATTTCTTACTGTCTCCAGATACTTTCAAGTGAGTCTTCTATTTATTTAAGCACAGGGAGCTCATCTATTTTGAATTCTCTAGGTAATCATCCTAATATATCATATCTTGATGGGATGTTTCTTTTGTTTGAGTTCTGATCCTTAATCACAGTGTATTGTTTTCTTGCATACTAGCTATCTTTGATTTGTGTTATGATTATATTTTCAAAATTATTTGAAGGTATAATTCAAGCTCTAGAATAATGTCACTTCTCTTCAGTGAGAATGTTTGGTTGCATCTGCCAGATAACTGAGTGTTCATCTGGTCTGGGACCTCCTGAATATAAAATTTTAGGCTTAAATTTCCCTGGACAAACAGGCTACTCTGCCTGATTACTGACTTACTTCAAGTCAGGTTCCTCTTACCTGTAC
Source organism: Galeopterus variegatus (assembly GCF_000696425.1). Taxonomy (NCBI): domain Eukaryota; kingdom Metazoa; phylum Chordata; class Mammalia; order Dermoptera; family Cynocephalidae; genus Galeopterus; species Galeopterus variegatus. Next base: position 139,304 of record NW_007728867.1, on the reverse strand, counting down.
AATAGATTGATGATTGTCAGAGTACCCACCGTGGGAGATCTTTGATTTTGACTCATTCTGTTTACCCTCCTAAGTTCCCCAAAACACAGCTCACCTTCACAGCTATTTCTTCCAGGTCTACAAATTCCCTCATGACCTAAGCAGATTTGTTTTAAACTTTTATCTCTAGGTTCTTTGTCTCTTCTTTATTTTTGGCACTGAAATTCTTCACCATTTGATTAGCACTTAGATTTATTTTTACAATTTTTTTGAGAANGCACTGAAATTCTTCACCATTTGATTAGCACTTAGATTTATTTTTACAATTTTTTTGAGAAATTTTTATCCTTTTACAGGAAGATTGGTCTGAATAAATTGCCTCATCATTTCCAGATACAGAAGTCTTGGCTACCGTGTAATTTCTACCTCACTATGAAGTCTTAATTCAGATCTTCATATTTTTCCTATCAGATATGTTAAAATGATGTAATTACCTTTCCACTGGTCCATTCTTTTATAAATCATCCATGTGTGTTAGGAACTGTATTACAATAGTTGATTATCTCACTGCTACCCTGAGGTAGGAACTACCTTCATTTCAAAGACGGTAAGGTTGACTCTTTGAGACGCTGTTAATTTTCTGGAGTCGTAGCAGTGGAGCAGGCACGGCAATGTAGGTTTTTTGACTCCAGAACTCCTGTTTGTGACGACCACGCCTCTGGTTGACACACTACTGCAGTCAAGTGTATCCATCTGTGGCACATTGTGAGAGCTGAGAGAAAGGTCCTATGCCTTTCTTCTCTGTATCCAGGTCACCAGCACCAATCCTCACACAGCCTACGAAATTGGAGAATAAACGCTGAGTAATCACATGAATATATGGCACGTAGATACCTACATAAATGTCCCCTTGTTAGCACTCAGGACTCTGCACAGCTTCCAGATTCTGGATTTAAAATCAGCTATAGTAGAACTGAATTGTGTCTTTCAGTTTTAGAGAAAAGGAACCTGTGGACAGAGAGGTAGTGAGTGCCACCACCCAGAGACCTCAGTGAAGAACTGGAAAAGATGTTGATTACACAGTGACATGGTATAGATTTCTACACTTTTACTCAGACTAGGGACATAGACACATTTTTTTCTCAACAAGTATCAAAAATTTCAAGAGTATCTTATAAATTATCATAAAAATTAGCATGTCTGGGGTCCAACATCAAGAAAATAACACACCTATAATTTCTATTGAGACATTTCATTTCAGAGAGCTTCTTCCAATTTTGATTATATAAGCCCATTTTCTCTTTTGCAACACACTTAGGTTAAGTCTGTATTTTCTTTCAATCTATGAGAAAAAATATAACAAGTGAGTACAATAAAAGACAATAAAAGTAAGCATCTTACATTTGAGTTGCTGAGCAGTGAAGAACGTCTACTAGTACAGGAAAGTCTCTGAAGAGACGTTGCCTGAGCTCTCCTTGATGGTCTGGTGGTCCAGAGAGTTCTACAGAGGGATCTGGGAGTGTCTCTGAGGGTGAGATCCCTTTTTGCTCTCAAGCCATCTTCTTCAATACCTTTCCACACCATCTCCACCATCCCTTTCTTTGTTCACGACGTGAAGGATAAACCTAATCCTCCCCAGTGGGCACAGTCTGGTGCGCTTCCTCTTTCTGTTAGCATCTCAAATGGAAGTACCAGGAGTGAGAAATCTGGAAGATTTGGGCTCCTGAAGGTGGACTTGTTCTTTAACAGCATAGATAGGCATTGACTAGCTTTAGGGATAATCAAGTTCACAGAGAGAGTTGCTTCCTGGACAATGAATGTTCATGAAGGGTGAGTTATATAGTTACAAGGGATTTTAGCCATTGATGGAGAATTAATTTTCAAGAGAATCATTAATGTTTAAGATTGTCCCTAAAAGCAAATTATGTCTATATTTTGTATTTCACTCTAGGAAGTCTTGGAATTCCATCCTTTAAGGCAAGCTAATATGTGAAAGGTAAATTTCTCTACTTCTTTTTATATAAATATGAATATAGGTTTGTCAGTACAGAAAGAAGTTTACCTTTAACAATTGTGAATTTGATGGAAAGGCATCAACTTTAAAGTGCAACAGTTTAGTGTGGTGGACTTACCCACTGAGTTACAAATAGGATTCAGTAAGTTTCGTAGTTTCCTTTATTTCTCTATTACACGGTCTGTGTGTGACTTTAAGGAGTATCAGTTGATGCTGATTCTACACTCACAAGAAGAGGTGTGAGCAACAAAATTAAAAGTCTTTTCTGTATATTCCATGTTTATAAAACACTGAGGGCCATTTCATCAAACATTTCTCACTGAACATTTATTGAGTACCCACAATGGACAGAACACTTGACATTTTAAACTACCCTCCCACTCCTCTTTAACAAAATCTATTTCAAAAAGAACTGTAAAATTTCTATATCAAAATGTCACTAGGAAGAAATGTCAGTGACTTACAGTTTCAATAATATTTCAAATTGAGACAAAGGGATCTGATGCTCAAGACAAGAACTTATCGATTTTAGGGTCATGCTGTGTTTTGTTTTAGCTTATTTATGTTGTTAAAAGAAAAGTGTCCATCTACCAGTGTGAAAAGTGTTTTCCAAGTGTGTTCTTGAACAAGTTTCTTAATTACAGAATGAGGAAGTTCCTGAAAGGCAGAGGCTGACTTTGTCAGTTTTTATCTCATTGTGTAGAAGAGTGTCCACATCATAGTGGATGTATTTTTAAATATGTGTGTGTATACATATATATACACACACACATATATATATGTACACACATATATATATGTATGTGTGTATATATATATATATATATACATTTTTTTCCCAGAGAATAAATGGTTGGCTAATTGAGTGAATGGCTCACTAAATGAATAAATGAAGAACCATTTATCCAGCTGCATGATCAAATCTCATCATGTGCCCTCACATTCATTCTCATTGTTAATCAATATTGGCAAAGCCAGCCTTATTTAGAGTTGAATAAAGAAGCCCTCTGCAGATTCATACTCATAGGTAAATGTGATTTTCTAGAACTNGTTCATGAAGGGTGAGTTATATAGTTACAAGGGATTTTAGCCATTGATGGAGAATTAATTTCCAAGAGAATCATTAATGTTTAAGCTTGTCCCTAAAAGCAAATTATGTCTACATTTTGTATTTCACTCTAGGAAGTCTTGGAATTCCATCCTTTAAGGCAAGCTAATATGTGAAATGTAAATTTCTCTACTTCTTTTTATATAAATATGAATATAGGTTTGTCAGTATAGAAAGAAGTTTACCTTTAACAATTGTGAATTTGATGGAAAGGCATCAAATTTAAAGTGCAACAGTTTAGTGTGGTGGACTTACCCACTGAGTTACAAATAGGATTCAATAAGTTTAGTAGTTTCCTTTATTTCTCTATTACACGGTCTGTGCATGACTTTAAAGAGTATCAGTTGATGCTGATTCTACACTCACAAGAAGAGGTGTGAGCAATAAAATTAAAAGTCCTTTCTGTATATTCCATGTTTATAAAACACTGAGGGCCATTTCATCAAACATTTCTCACTGAACATTTATTGAGTACCCACAGTGGACAGAACACTTGACATTTTAAACTACCCTCCCACTCCTCTTTAACAAAATCTATTTCAAAAAGAACTGTAAAATTTCTATATCAAAATGTCACTAGGAAGAAATGTCAGTGACTTACAGTTTCAATAATATTTCAAATTGAGACAAAGGGATCTGATGCTCAAGACAAGAACTTATCGATTTTAGGGTCATGCTGTGTTTTGTTTTAGCCTATTTATGTTGTTAAAAGAAAAGTGTCCATCTACCCGTGTGAAAAGTATTTTCCAAGTGTGTTCTTGAACAAGTTTCTTAATTATAGAATGAGGAAGTTCCTGAAAGGAAGAGGCTGACTTTGTCAGTTTTTATCTCATTGTGTAGAAGAGTGTCCGCATCATAGTGGATGTATTTTTAAATATGTGTGTGTATACATATATATATGTATGTATGTGTGTGTGTGTGTGTGTGTGTGTGTGTGTGTGTGTGTGTGTGTGTGTGTATATATATATATATACATTTTTTTCCAGAGAATAAATGGTTGGCAAATTTAGTGACTGGCTCACTAAATGAATGAATGAAGAACCATTTATCCAACTGCATGATGAAATCTCACATTCATTCTCATTGTTAATCAATATTGGCAAAGCCAGCCTTATTTATAGTTGAATAAAGAAGCCCTCTGCAGATTCATACTCATAGGTAAATGTGATTTTCTAGAACTATCTATCCTGGCCACATGCCATAATTAGGGATGAGAGGGGACATATAGACATTTACAATAATATAACAGCTGTCCTAATGGGGTTCTGTGGCCAAGTAGTTAAGAGACCCATCCCTGAGTTACAATGACCTGGTTTGAATACCATCTCCACCACTTCCTGTCTATGTTATCCATCTCTCAAAGCCATTTATTTTTCCCTTGTAAAGTGGGGAATATAACAAGGATATAGTGAGTTTAAGTGAGGTACTGCCTGTGATGTGTTCAGCATAATAGCTAGACACTTTAGCTGTTATTGTGTCATGTACAAGGTGCAATGGCTATGTGCAGGAGGAGTGCAGAATTGTGCCTGGGGAGAAAGGAAGGAGGTACTGTGGGTTACCCTTATCTGTGGTTTCACATTCCTTGGTTTCAGTTATTAAGATATTTTGAGAGAGAAAGAGAGATCACTTTCACACAACTTTTGTTATAGTATATTGTTATAATTGTTCTAGTGTGTTATTGGTTATTGTTGTTAATCTCTTTCTGTGCCTAATTTATTAATTAAATCATCAATATGCATGCATGTACAAGAAAAAAATATAGCCTATATGGCTCAGGCATCAGCAGGGGATCTTAGAATTTCTCCCCCACCAAAAAGGGGGAATACTGTAATATTTATTGTTTTTCCACTGTGCAGCCAGGTCCTAGAGCAAGGATAGTTTATACATAATTTCATTCAAGTACCACATAGGAGATTATTTTGAATTAAACAATAGAGAGTAGGAAGAGGCTCATCAGATAGCCAGGGGGACAGTTAAAGCAGAAGGAGCTTCTGTGCCTAGGCGTCGGTGGAGAATGCTTTAGGAGTGAGTGGAACAGCAGGAGTCCCATGGAACCGACCTTCAGTTCAGCATGGATGAAGAAGAGCAGGAGATAAGTATTGACATGGGCCAGGGCCAGCAGAGGAATCTGTCATGCTAACATGGTCTGCATTTTATCCACAAAGTCTTAGATGCCAGCTACTGCCAGAGCAGAGCGTTGGGGGGAGGATGTGCAGGAGGGTGGGGGTGTTGGAGGATGCTGAGAGGAAAGTAGCACACACAGCATGTTCTCTGCAAGTTTCAAATTTATGTCACCCCTCCCCCCGAAGGTTTCATAACACTGAGAAAACCTTGTTTGGGGTACTAAATGATGAGGTATGGGTCAGGGTAACATGAAGAAAATACATTCATTAAAAGTAATGCAGAGACAGATGGAGCTGGGGCCGATTGTCCTGCCCTATGAAAGACTTCCTGTTCCCTTCCCTGGAGACAGTAACAGAGCTGCTGAGTCTGAGAAAGTCTGGCTCTTAGGTTTATTCAGTAGGTGAGGATTAGAACATAAAGATTCTAGGCTATTTCTGCAAACCGGTCAGTTCGTTATCTCTCTGACAAATTAGTTGCTACATATATATGATGGATGTTGGACATGAGTGGTGCCATCTTGGATGTGATCAGTGCCACTTTAGGCAAGGCCAAGCACAAATGGCAGCCAACCCCTTCCCCTTTATGAGAAGCTTCCTGACTTCTGTGATTTAAAAGAAGCCCTTTTGCTTCCACATGGGTGCAATGCCCCTCCCTTGCAATGCCTCTCCTTGACTGCTTCAGCCAGCCCTTGGCACCCTACAGCCCATCTAAGCTTTCCCACCCCATTGATGCTTGCTGACCTCCATTCTGAGTGCAGCCGGCAGATTTTCTTGCTTTAATAAAGCTTGATCGGTACCTGGCATTTTGGCTCACTTTCTTTCAATATACAGTTGTGAAAACTAGATGCAACCTATAATTGGGTGACAAGTAAGGGACATTAGAATGTTAGGAACCATCAAATATGTTTCTACAAAGAATCTTCAGGATGTAAGAAAACAATCGCTTATGGTATTAAGTGAATAAAAATAGAACAGTAAATTATGTGTACAGAATAATCTCAAATATATACATACACACACACACACACACACACACACACACACACATATACATATATGTACAAACTTGATTTATTCCACCAAGAATTGGACGTAGATCCCTTTAATAAAATAGAAATCACTAAAATAATAGAAAGATCCTCGGCAGACATCCAAGCTCAGACACTGAGGACGGGGAGCAGGAGGAAGCTTGTCCAGGGCTTGTTTTGTGTTCTTTGTATGCAGATACACTCTTGCACATCAAGCCAGTACCTGGGGGTTAGAACACATGACACACCCACCAAGAGGAGGGCAGGAATTGGGTCAAATCAATACGCACGGTGCTGGACACTGTCTGTGCTCACGGCTCATTTCCTTGGTTCTAGTGAGAGAACGGAAGGCCACTCCTTCTGAGTCAACCCAGACCCTCCTCTTCCCTGTCCTCACCTTCTGCCTTCCTCAGCCAAGTCCCTGGGCCTGGAGTAGTGGATAGAAGAACGGGTTTCAGCATAGTCAGGCAGGAAGGGGCCTGGAGGCTGGTCACTCGTGGTCACTGTTGGTCACTCGTGGTGACTGTTTTGCTGGGCTCAGGCCAGTGGATGGGCATTGCTGCCAGGTGCCTTCCCCATTCAGTTTTCTTCCTCTTTTGATTTTTTTTCATGAACCTATGGCCTAATTACTCTAATGATGTATTAGTCAAGGTTCTCCAGAGATACGGAATCAATANTACATACACACACACACACACACACACACACACACACACACATATATATATATATATATATGTACAAACTTGATTTATTCCACCAAGAATTGGACGTAGATCCCTTTAATAAAATAGAAATCACTAAAATAATAGAAAGATCCTCAGCAGACACCCAAGCTCAGACACTGAGGACGGGGAGCAGGAGGAAGCTTGTCCAGGGCTTGTTTTGTGTTCTTTGTATGCAGGTACACTCTTGCACATCAAGCCAGTACCTGGGGGTTAGAACACATGACACACCCACCAAGAGGAGGGCAGGAATTGGGTCAAATCAACACGCACGGTGCTGGACACTGTCTGTGCTCACGGCTCATTTCCTTGGTTCTAGTGAGAGAACGGAAGGCCACACCTTCTGAGTCAACCCAGACCCTCCTCTTCCCTGTCCTCACCTTCTGCCTTCCTCAGCCAAGTCCCTGGGCCTGGGGTAGTGGATAGAAGAACGGGTTTCAGCATAGTCAGGCAGGAAGGGGCCTGGAGGCTGGTCACTCGTGGTCACTGTTGGACACTCGTAGTGACTGTGTTGCTGGGCTCAGGCCAGTGGATGGTCATCGCTGCCAGGTGCCTTCCCCATTCAGTTTTCTTCCTCTTTTGAATTTTTTTCATGAATCTATGGCCTAATTACTCTAATGATGTATTAGTCAAGGTTCTCCAGAGATACGGAATCAATAGGATATTTTATAAATATATGAGAGTGGATGTATTAGGATAATTAGATCTTATGATTGTGAAGGGAAGTCCCATGTTAGGCCATCTGCAAACTGGATCCCAGTAACATGGCTCAGTCCAAGTCTGAAAGCCTCAGAATCAGGGAAGCTGATCGTGTCCTGGGTTTAAGTCCTGGAACCCGAAAGTTGAAGTGTTTTGAGCACTGATGTCCATGGACAGGAGAGAAGAGTGTATCCCAGCTCCAGTGGATAGAGAGAGAACTTGGACTTTTTCTTCTTAATTTTTTTTGTTGTTGTGAATTTGTCCAGTGGATTGGATGGTTCCTGCCCATATTGAACGCAGGTCTTTCCCACCCAGTCCACTCAGTCTGTCATGCTAATATCTTCTGAAAATACCCTCACAGACATACCTAAAAAGATAGCTTTACTGGGATTCTGGGCATCACTTAATCTAATCAAGTTGGCACCTAGAATAAACCTTCACAAATAAGGTCACAGGAAGGCTCTGCTGATGTCGAGAGGTGAATCACTGGCACTGGTTTCAGAGTACAGGATGTTATGTTTGAGAGCATTTATTTTTCCTTGTTACTTGATGATTTTTCCTCAAGTGGATCAAATCAAATTTACCTTGGTGGCCACAAGGATCATGAGGAATGATCCTAGCCTTTGGGGCACAGGATGAGCTGGTGGATGTGGTCCACATGCTCAAAGCTGGCCTTTGCAGAGGTTGGACAGCAGGAAGCAGCTACTATCCTCATGTCCTTCTCCTATGAGGCTCAGTGCTCCTCCTGCCTGACTGTGTGCAAGCCTGGAGCAGAGGCTGCTGGAGACAAGAACTGGTGGCAATCCTCAGGAACAGCTGGAGCTGAGCATGGATGGACCAGCAGGAGGGTGAGAATCTGCTGGGGACCCCACAGGTGCGGCACACCTCCATGGGCTGCAGCCCCAGAAATCCATTCAGGCTCTCATGGAAAAGAGTTAAGAAAGATCTACATATTTTATTTTAAGTTATAAATATCATTTC
>NW_007728867.1:128424-130006 GCF_000696425.1 Galeopterus variegatus | reverse complement strand
TTTCTTAACTCAAATTCCATAGGTGAACTACAACTTTCCTAAATAGAAGGAAAATAGTTTTGCCTCAAAATTGGCTTATTTGGTATTAAAGTGCTATAATTTCATGTTGTTTCTGGCCTTTGTCACTTACTATGTCTTTATTTCCAGCCAACTCTTATCCTGGACTTTTCTAAGCAATCTTTTTGGGTGTGTATGAAATGTGACCATAAATCTGGAAGCCACCGTCCATGTGCATAAGCGTATGCACAGGAGGAATGGCACAGGGTAAAGAAAAAGAGGACGTCACAGGAGACAGCTTCCCCGTGAGCAGGTCTTCCCCTCCACACATCCAGAACCAACAGTCAGCAACACAGTAACATTAGAGAGAACACAGAGATCCACAATCTTTATTTCCAAGAGTTTCTTTTTTGTAGGAAAAATAGCCACTGTCCCAGCGTGAACGAGTATTTGCCACTTGGCCAAGCAGTGCCCATGAAGCTTAGGGCCAGGGCTGCTCCTGCCCACAGATTGAGGACCTGTTTTCCTGTTGCCCAGTATGGGCTGTTTGCTGGATGGGAGTTCCTGTGCTCCCTCGCACCCTCCTTAGGTCTTAAAATTCGACTGTTTGCAATGGTTGTTTTCACCAATGCACATTAGCCAGATTCCCTGGGCTGTACTCTCTCTTGGGTAAGTCCCTCCGTACAGAAGCAGCCCTTGTTTTGATCATACATGCTGTGTAAATAGGAGACTGGCCTGAAAACTCCAGCCAGCAAAAAGAGCTGGTGAATTAAAATGCTAGCCACGTGATTGAAATGGTTCAATTACGAGAAGACCGTATCGTACGTTCACACGGAACAAAGATTCAGTGTAAAAGATCTTCTGGGTTAAACATGCTGCTAAAACATGTTTGAAGTAAGTAATAAATAAACAAAATATCCACTTCAAAAAACTAGAAGTAGGGATTAGAAGGAAACAGATAAATGCACCCTTTGTAGAAAGATGCTTTCTCCACTTTTACATTGACTAATTGACAATTGTGTGGGTCTTTTTATTTTTTTTTCCCCCCTTTCCAGAAGGAAGAAAGGATTTGAGTTGGCTCCAATCCCATTAGCACAACTATCTGGAGATAAGCCATCTGTCACAGCTGCTGGGGCTTCAACTGCCACTCTAATTGACAATGAACCCAGAGACCTGTAATAATTGTGGCTGCTCAGTGACTTCGGCAGGTAATGCCTTCCTTTTACGACACATCCAGCCCCATCTGTGCCCACTTGGTGCCTCTCTCCCGGGACACTGCTCTCGGGGAGACCGTGGAGTGTGGCTCACAGCCGGGGCTCGCCTCTCAGGAAGGATTCGCCCGGGCCTGGGGACGGCAGGCCTACGGAGAAACTGAAAACCTCCTACAACTTGTTGTAAGGTTTTAATCCTATCACCAGGCATTCACAACATCTGTCACTCAGCCCGAGCTGTTTTGGCGAGATTTGTACCAACTGCTTTTGCTTGTCGTACTTGTTTTATAAAAAATACTTATTTCCATGATTTTTGTTGTGGCTTTTCTTTTTCTTTGAACCAATGTATTTTGGTAAATTTACCTTAGTTTGTG
>NW_007728867.1:127519-128031 GCF_000696425.1 Galeopterus variegatus | reverse complement strand
GGAAGAAAATGTATGGAAAGGTTGTTTCCCGGAGCTCTCAGGCTGGCACGCTCTGTGAAGTAAGTGTAGGACTGGAGTGAAGCTTTGGGGACAAGAGTTCATCCGACTGAGGCTGGAGACGAGATGGTGCTCCAGGGGATGATGGAGTCTTCTAAGCAGACTGAGCAGATGGTGACCAGCCTGGTGCATGGAGAACAATAAAGGAAAGCAGTGCCTCTGGAACAGAATAAACAAATGGGAGAAACACGGAGAGTTAGCTCAGAGGAGCTGGTGTGGATCCCATAAGCCATGACATAAACCTCTATGAAGATTTTGACGTTTTACTCAATTCAGCTTCTGCGTACTAACCTCCTCCCTTAGTACAGAGTCCCTCTTTTTAGACCTCAAATTTTAGTGAGTAAGTAAATAAATAAATAAAAAGCGAAGAGCTATCATATAAGCAGGTCAGATACATTAGACCAGGCTTGATGTGGACATGAGAAAATAGAGCTCACTTCTGACTAAAGGAAAGG
>NW_007728867.1:123935-127030 GCF_000696425.1 Galeopterus variegatus | reverse complement strand
CATTAGACCAGGCTTGATGTGGACATGAGAAAATAGAGCTCACTTCTGACTAAAGGAAAGGCTTTGGTTTGTCTGTTTTTATTTTTTGAAAATTATAAGAGAAGTAAATTTCAGACTTAGAAAGCACTTTAGGATTATATGGTAAACTTTTTGTGTGTGTGTGTATTTATTCATTTATTATTTGTTCGGGGAACAATATACAGAAAAGTGACACAATTCATTCAAGGTCAAACACCAAACTGAGCTTGTCCAGAAACCTGGGCTTCTTGTCAGGGAGGCCTCTTCCCAGCAAAGCATGTTCTGCCACTTTCTCCATTGCAAATAATCTGTTGGTTAAATGTGACATCAGATGTCCTCACATGAATGGACACTCTTGATTTAGTTTCATCTTGTTGTTTCGCAGCACTAAATTCAGATGCCAAATGCTGGCCTCAAAGTCCAGACTCCAGCATTTAGAATTGAAAGACAATTCTCATGAGCTCCTCTTTCAGCTAGAACTCTGTTCCTCAATATAGGGTTTTCTAGGGATTTGGTGAGTTAACTGCCGACATCTTGCAGCTGACAACACCATCTCAGAACATTCTGGAATAATTTTCTCTTTATTATTATTCTTTTAGGTTGTACCGCCTTATTTCATGCTAATTAGTCCTCATTTCATGGTCATTCTACCCTTAGGGTGTATTTAGTTGCAATCCTCTCCCGTAGCCAAACTTGGCCAAGCTTAGATTTGGTCCTGCTAATCTTTTCCCCCCTTAAGCCAATACTTCCATCTCCTTAATCATTATCCTTGTAGCTTGGACCCCTTCCAATTTGTCTGCATCTTCAAGTGCTTAAAAGAAATACAGCACTCTAAAAATAAACAAAGCTTTTTGTCTCTTAAACTTCATGATAATCTGCACAATTAAATATTAACTTCTTTGTGGTCTTCCACTCTCTCTGATACCTACTTTTCCTTAGACATGTTCACCTTTTCACTTGCAGTCATGCATAATTATAAATTATTTATCTATTCGTATAGCAGAAGTGCCTTGAGAAAGACTACATGAGCAACTATTTCTCAGGACAGTCTGTCAGAGGGAGAAAGAAAAACAAATTTTCCACTTGCTCCAGTCCCCAGTCGATCAAGTGTTTGCCTTGTGGGTGTCAGTGCCCAGCCATGGTTACTGCAACATGTCCCACCCTCCAGCCAAGACAGGACAGCCCTGGCAGGGGTGCCATGTGAACAGTGCTGTGGGAAGCAGGTGGGGGAGAGGTCAGTGTCCAGCTGTGCTTGTGTAATGTTGGTCTGAGCAAGAGCGGGGACAAGTGTCTACAGCTCTGCAGATGGGTGAGCCCGAGGGGACACAGAAGCATCTGACGCAGGCATAGCATGGCTGAAGGGAGGAAACAGAGGAACGAACATGGTGTGGTAAGTACTTGGACAATGATACACATGAGACAGTGGGGGAAATCCCAAAGCGGGGCACCTGATTCAGTCTTGTCGGGTCAGGGGGAAGTTCCCAGTTGAAGTGAAGTCTGAATAGTGATGTGCATGAGCCTGCATATGTAAAGAGGACAGAGGGATAGAAACACAGGAGACATCAGAAGACAAAATTGGACAGAAGGATCTGTGTGCGCAAGGGCCAAAAGGCAAGAAAGGGTATGCACTGTTTGGTAATTTTTTTCCTGCAGTGTGCAAATCTTCACAGTATTAATAAAAGAAAACCAGATGGGTTGAGTCAGCTGTCCTCTTTCTTGTTCTCAAGTTTTACTTTATCCCTTTAGGCATGCCAGTTCCTGTTAAACTTGTAAGTATCTCTGGAGGGAACATTTTTCTTAATATATTTAGACCCTGAGATCAAAGGTATAATTAACTTCACTGTTTCTTTGTCTTCTAATCTATAAAATGAAAAATTTCCCAATTCTATAAGGTAGAACTGGTTCCAGAGCCAAGAAAGTGGACTTGTTTCTGCCCCTCAATCCCCCTGCAGAACGTATTGGCTGGCTGCATCTCAGCTTTAGGCAGGAGAAACTTGTTAGGTACCCCAACTTACTCTTTCTGGGCTTGATCCTGCTTCCCTGGTGGGGCATTTTCCTGTCCCACTTCTCCTGCCTGATGCACCTGTCCTTCAGTCAATTGTAGATACCTCTCAGGAAGATCTGACGTTAGTCATTAAGTCTTACAGAGAAAGTGTTCAAACTCACATTTGTTTCTTTTTGCAGCAATTTCAGGCACCAGCAACAAGAATTAGGAAGGGTCCCTGCACCTCACCTTCATGCAGGTGACTGCCTGGAGTGCACACATGAGCCTGACCATGTGGAAACGGAAGCATTTTGGATGCATCCTGAATGAAATAACGAAAAGCAGTAAGTTTCTTCGTAATTTGGTCATTTCTTTGTACATTTATTCATTTGCAAACTCCTCTTTTACATTACTCACTCTACAAATCCACTTTATTGATTTTCTTAAACTGATGACTTTGAAATGTGGTCCAGTCCAGGATGGACGTGTTGCCTCAGGCACTCCTTCTGGGGGGACTTGCTCCAGGTGCCACCTGCCCTTTTACTCAGGAATCAATTACAGGTTACATTTGTATACCATTTTTAATTTGTGTGCAAAGCTGTATAAATATGACCTCAGGCTGTGAGTACTGAGTTGTAACCTATATTCTCACATTAAAAATATTGTAAATATGTTCCCGTGTCTGTAATATTCTTTATCATACTAGTGATTACATAATATTCCACATTCCATCATATGCCTACCTCGTAATTTATTTAAATAATTCCCTATTGTGTTTTGTCCCATTTAGTTTGTTTTGAAGGCTTCATTGGTACATTGAACATCTTAATAGATTGTTGCCTTTATGTATAAATATTTCTTCATGTAAAAATTTTATTTAGAATGATTTCATCAGGAATTCATGTTTTGAAATACATTTCCTTGGGTGAGTCATCAGGAAGACTGTTAGGGAGGATTTTAATGTACGAAGGCTTCATTGAACACCTGTGGTTTCCAGAACAATACTGAGAAACATACAAACAAAATATAGGGTGCAATCTTGCCTTTGGAAATTATAAACTAATTAGGTAAATATGTACATTTCTGATATATT
>NW_007728867.1:115502-123594 GCF_000696425.1 Galeopterus variegatus | reverse complement strand
TATTTAGTTTGTTTTGAAGGCTTCATTGGTACATTGAACATCTTAATAGATTGTTGCTTTTATGTATAAATATTTCTTCATGTAAAAATTTTATTTAGAATGATTTCATCAGGAATTCATGTTTTGAAATACATTTCCTTGGGTGAGTCATCAGGAAGACTGTTAGGGAGGATTTTAATGTACGAAGGCTTCATTGAACACCTGTGGTTTCCAGAACAATACTGAGAAACATACAAACAAAATATAGGGTGCAATCTTGCCTTTGGAAATTATAAACTAATTAGGTAAATATGTACATTTCTGATATATTATTTTATTAATAATATATCATATTATATGATTTGTATATACACATATACATACACATACATACAAATCCCAGAGTACTTCAAAAAGTTCATGGAAAGATCCATATTATCTTTCAGTTCTATTTTTTCAGAAACTTTTTGAAATACTATCACATACGATCTTTTTTCTCATTTATATTGTCATGTATATGTGCACGTATATGTGTATAGATGTATTTAGTTTTTCTTTAATTTAGAAAAAAATAGATCAATGTGATTTAAATACTCACAAATGACAGAACAGACCCACATCTGTTTCTAATCTGTTTCTAAGCATTACTAAGTACCTGTTTTTGTACTCCATATGCCATATACTATCCCATACATTATTTTCCCAAATCTCATTCAGATATGTCTTGAATGCTCTGAACTCCTCTGTGCACCAGAACAACTATTCATCTCTCAGAAACTATCTCTTGATTCTGGGTAAAGTTTTTGCTCACCTAGTCACTTCAATATAAGGGATTTTAACCCAAGTGACTCCATGGATAAATTTTAGGAGAGATCCATGGATTTGAATGGAAAAGAACACTTTTTTATGTTCACTAGGCTCCAACTGAAATTTAGCAGTGAATATAGCCAACAGACCACAGGAGTATACAAGTTCTTATGATTTAGTCCACAATATGAATAATAGATATTCTTTCATACCACATTACAATGGTCAATATCTAAAATATTGTTTCTGTCTTCAAAATGTTGGTAGTTATTAAAGCTATCACTAAATCTCATTAGTTAATTATTAAATTAACTAATTTATTAAATTAACATTAATAGAGGAGCCCACATTATTTTTGTTTTTATATTTGTTATTATAATTTTAAAAATAATATTTTGATATCTGTATTCCAATATACTGTAATATAATTGGTTTCCCTTGAAATCCTATTACATATCTGTATGTGTGTGGCATGTGTGTGCATGTCTATTCTAAGAAGGGGCACTTAAGTTTCACCAAGTTGCCTAAATGGATCCAAGGCACACAAAAATACAAGAGCCTCTACACTACATAGGCTTAATTATTCTGCATTACCTTCTTGCACCAACATTCTGCATTACTGTTCTGCACTACTTTCTTGCACCAACATTCTTCTAAGGTTACTGTCTTCCCTGTCAGACTATAATATTCTTAAGGATAGAGACACATATTCATTTTACAGCTCTGGCTCACAGTTCAGAGCGAAACATGAATTAATCATTTAATAAATGTTTATTGAACTAAACCAAATGGGAGAGAATCTTCAGGAAAGTCTTTGAAGTGAGATGGGATTTACCATGGACCTTGAAAACAGAAAGGATTTGGATTGGCAGGGAGCATAGAAAGGGAGATGAAAAAAGGAGATACCACATGAAGACTACAGTGATAATATACACAGAAGATAAAGGAGGCATAGGCCAGGGTATCAGTGTGCTTTCTCTAATCCTATAAATTTGGCTAAAAGTGATAAAAAGAAATTAGCCCATTGTGAATGCACCCAGTTACAGATTGGTACTTCAGTCCTCATATGAAGGTTTTAGAATCTGGTTTTAGAATCTTCAAAATCCCTTTCAGACTCCTAATTTTTTGAAAGGACAAGTAAGTGGTACCAATAAAATATGAAAACAAAAGAAAACAGCAGGCAATGGTAACAGCCCATTATTTGCACCTATAGAAGCACTGTTAAAATATACTCCATGGACTAGTTGTTGTCATAAAAATTGTTTGTCATAAGCAATTATTGGATAAATGCCTGGTAAAGATATTGAAGAAAGATCTTTATATTGAAATCCTCTAAGTCTTCTGCATGCTAAGGCTTACTGTAAACCTCTAAGAGATGGATAATGTAAACAGCCTTACTCAAATTTACTTGGATCTGGAAGATACTCACCCCTAGGCACCTCTCCAGGCTAGTGTTTCTTCAAATACGTTTTGGGCAATGCCTGACTATAGCTACCTTTTCCCTATTTCGATATGCTAAATATGGAATTGCATATTTATATATAGAATGGTGATCATTGTTGAGCCTTGGAAAATGAGAACAGGTTAAAAGGACTTCTCGGCTGTCTCTGCTCCATTTAAATCATGCAAGTGTAGTTTCTCTCTACGGTCTCCTATGGATATTTCCTAGCATGTCTTGTAAAAATTTCCAAATATAATCTTGGGAATTAAATGGCTAATAATTAGGGAATTGCAGCACCCACTTCATGCAGAAGAGTTTCTGAGTTCTGGTTATTAGTAGGATATCAGTGCAAGAAGACCTCCACCCCACTCGCTGGAGGCAGCAGCTGGGTTTTTGTTGGAGGCCTCCTGTCAGGGTTACTCGATCTTTAAAGAGATGCAGATGGGCAGGAAAATGTGAGCACTGAGCACCAGGAACAGGGATCTGGTTACTGGGTGTGGAGAATCTATCTTCTAATTGTATTTTCCCTGGAATATAAATATAGTCTGGTTATAAAATCTTTTTTGTCATGACTGTTTTAATATGGCAATAATTTTATTTTCCATATTAGACATAGAATGTTTAAATTACTAAAAAAAGGTGTAAATGAATGTTTAAATTACTTTTAAAGTATGTTGTATCTACCATGACACCGTCCTTACGGGTGAAAAATGACTTATTTATCTTCTTACTTAGGAGGAAATATCAGAAAATATCTGAATATAATTATGTGGGCCCTCCATCCAAACATGTCTCAATGAACATGCATAGTACCGACAAGTAAAATGTAATGCATAGTTTATCCACTCTTCTCTAAGGACAGGCTAGCAAGTAATAATCGAGTGGATATGGTTCCGGCTGGACTAATCTAATCATTTTTGCAAAAGCAAAGGCAAACCTGAGCCAGGAGGACCCAAGAGAGAAACAGATTTAAGAGATGTTATTAGCCTTCATTTGTAAAAAGTCTTAAGTTTTCTGCAGATCAGAGGCAATGTTTTTCCTCACCCTATATTTCTATTAGCAAAAGAAACACAAACATAAAATAGGAGAGGTACAGCTTAGATAATACCTGCATGGTTCATACTTTTTGATTCCTCTGCAGAGGCCGAGGATCTACATTTTATCCTAAATCTCTTAGGTTTATTTACCTTGTACCTCACTCTCTTCTTCAATGTCCTTCCTCAGTACCCTTTCCACCATTTATATTTCCACCTAAATTTGTCTAAATGAATGATTATGTTTCTTCCAGGACCGCACTGCATTCTGAGCTAAGGCTTCACATTGCAGATAAAAGTCGAATGGTACTGGCGTAAAAACAGACACACAGACCAATGGAATAGAATAGAGAATCAGAAATCAATCCCCACACCTACAGCCATCTGATCTTTGACAAAGGCATCACGTCTACACACTGGGGAAGAGACTGCCTCTTCAGCAAATGGTGCTGGGAGAACTGGATATCCATATGTAGGAGAACGAAACTAGACCCTACCTCTCACCATATACCAAAATCAACTCAAATAAATTAAAGAATTAAATATACACCCTGAAACAATAANGTAAACCTCTAAGAGATGGATAATGTAAACAGCCTTACTCAAATTTACTTGGATCTGGAAGATACTCACCCCTAGGCACCTCTCCAGGCTAGTGTTTCTTCAAATACATTTTGGGCAATGCCTGACTATAGCTACCTTTTCCCTATTTCGATATGCTAAATATGGAATTGCATATTTATATATAGAATGGTGATCATTGTTGAGCCTTGGAAAATGAGAACAGGTTAAAAGGACTTCTCGGCTGTCTCTGCTCCATTTAAATCATGCAAGTGTAGTTTCTCTCTACGGTCTCCTATGGATATTTCCTAGCATGTCTTGTAAAAATTTCCAAATATAATCTTGGGAATTAAATGGCTAATAATTAGGGAATTGCAGCACCCACTTCATGCAGAAGAGTTTCTGAGTTCTGGTTATTAGTAGGATATCAGTGCAAGAAGACCTCCACCCCACTCGCTGGAGGCAGCAGCTGGGTTTTTGTTGGAGGCCTCCTGTCAGGGTTACTCGATCTTTAAAGAGATGCAGATGGGCAGGAAAATGTGAGCACTGAGCACCAGGAACAGGGATCTGGTTACTGGGTGTGGAGAATCTATCTTCTAATTGTATTTTCCCTGGAATATAAATATAGTCTGGTTATAAAATCTTTTTTGTCATTACTGTTTTAATATGGCAATAATTTTATTTTCCATATTAGACATAGAATGTTTAAATTACTAAAAAAAGGTGTAAATGAATGTTTAAATTACTTTTAAAGTATGTTGTATCTACCATGACACCGTCCTTACGGGTGAAAAATGACTTATTTATCTTCTTACTTAGGAGGAAATATCAGAAAATATCTGAATATAATTATGTGGGCCCTCCATCCAAACATGTCTCAATGAACATGCATAGTACCGACAAGTAAAATGTAATGCATAGTTTATCCACTCTTCTCTAAGGACAGGCTAGCAAGTAATAATCGAGTGGATATGGTTCCGGCTGGACTAATCTAATCATTTTTGCAAAAGCAAAGGCAAACCTGAGCCAGGAGGACCCAAGAGAGAAACAGATTTAAGAGATGTTATTAGCCTTCATTTGTAAAAAGTCTTAAGTTTTCTGCAGATCAGAGGCAATGTTTTTCCTCACCCTATATTTCTATTAGCAAAAGAAACACAAACATAAAATAGGAGAGGTACAGCTTAGATAATACCTGCATGGTTCATACTTTTTGATTCCTCTGCAGAGGCCGAGGATCTACATTTTATCCTAAATCTCTTAGGTTTATTTACCTTGTACCTCACTCTCTTCTTCAATGTCCTTCCTCAGTACCCTTTCCACCATTTATATTTCCACCTAAATTTGTCTAAATGAATGATTATGTTTCTTCCAGGACCGCACTGCATTCTGAGCTAAGGCTTCACATTGCAGATAAAAGTCGAATGGTACTGGCGTAAAAACAGACACACAGACCAATGGAATAGAATAGAGAATCAGAAATCAATCCCCACACCTACAGCCATCTGATCTTTGACAAAGGCATCACATCCTGAGCAAAACAAATAAAGCTGGAGGCATAACACTACCTGACTTTATATCACAAAGCTATAATAATCAAAACAGCATGGTACTGGCATAAAAACAGACACACGGATCAATGGAATAGAATAGAGAACCCAGAAAGCAACCCATACACCTACAACCATCTGATCTTTGACAAAGGCAGCAAGTCCACACACTAGGGAAGGGACTGCCTCTTCAACAAATGGTGCTGGGAAAACTGAATATCCATATGTAGGAGAACGAAACTAGACCCTACCTCTCACCATATACCAAAATCAACTCAAATAAATTAAAGAATTAAATATACACCCTGAAACAATAATATCCATATGTAGGAGAACGAAACTAGACCCTACCTCTCACCATATACCAAAATCAACTCAAAATAAATTAAAGAATTAAATATACACCCTGAAACAATAATACTCCTTAAAAAAAACATAGGGGAAACGCTCCAGGAAGTAGGATTGGGTACAGACTTCATGAATATGACCTCAAAAGCACAGGCAACTAAAGAAAAAATAAACAAATGGGATTATATCAAACTAAAAAGCTTCTGCACAGCAAAAGAAACAATCAAAAGAGTGAAAAGATAACCAACAGATTGGGAGAAAATATTTGCAAAATATACATCTGACAAATGATTAATATCCAGAATATATAAGGAACTCAAACAACTTTACAGCAAAAAAACAAATAACCCAATTAAAAAATGGGCAAAGGAGCTGAATGGGCATTTCTCAAAGGAAGATATACAAATGGCCAACAGACCCATGAAAAAATGCTCAACATCACTCAGCATTCGGGAAAAGCAAATCAAAACTACTTTGAGATACCATCTCACTCTAGTTAGGGTGGCTAATATCCAAAAGACTGAGAATGATAAATGCTGATGAAGTTGTGGAGAAAAAGGAACCCTCATATACTGTTAGTGGGACTACAAAATGGTGCAGCTTCTATGGAAAATGGTGTGGAGGCTCCTCAAACAATTACAGATACATCTACCATATGACCCAGCTACTGCACTGCTGGGAATATACCCAGAGGAATGAAAATCATCATGCTGAAAGGATCCCTGTACTCCAATGTTTATTTCAGCACTATTTACAATAGACAAGAGTTGGAACCAGCCTAAATGCCCATCATCAGATAAGTGGATGAGGAAACTGTGGTATGTCTACACCATGGAATACTACTCTGCTATAAAAAAGAATTAAATACTACCATTTGCAACAACATGGATGGACTTAGAGAAAATTATATTAAGTGAAACAAGTCAGGCACAGGAAAGGAAATACTACATGTTCTCACTTATTTGTGGGAGCTAAAAATAAATAAATAAATACACAAACAAATAAAGGGTAGGGGGAGAAGAAGACACAACAATCACAACAATTCCTTGAACTTGTTAAGACAAGTGAATAGATATGATGTAGTGGGGTAGGGGGAAAGAGGGAGGGAAGAAAGAGGAATGGGTTAAGGAAAACGAAAATCAACTACAATTATATTGAGAAATTAAAATTTTTTAAAAAGTCAAATGGATATTGGTTTTGACTTGGTTTCTCTACTAAGTAGCATGTGAACTTGGGCAATTTTCTCAAACTCTCTGAGTTTCAATTTCATGACCTCTAAAATCAGGACAATAATTACATCAGAGGAATGCTGTTGAATTAAATAAGAGAATGTCTATCTGCTTGAGAAGTGATACCTCTTCTATCATTTCTGCCCATCCCCCACCCTTGGCTTCGTTTTGTCACCACTTTCCTGCTTGTGACTGCTCCCCTGCTTGGACCTCTCCCACATCCTATGATGTCTTCACCTGACCACTTCCTGCCAAGTCATCAGAGGCCAACTTACTTGCCACTGCTTGAGCAGAGCTTTCTCTGACCTCCCTGATAATTCACGTCCTTCCATTACTCTCTTCGACTCTATGTACTTCTTGTAGACTTTTTCACAGTTGTCTTTTTTTATTATTATTATTTAATACCACTGGGCTGCAAATTCCATGACAAGAGATTCTGCTGTCTGGAATGATTTTTTAAGTCTGTGGTTCTAAGAACAACCTCCTGAGTAACGTCCTTCCAACCCAACCCAGGTAAATAAATCTCTACGTGCTCCCACTCACCTAACTGTTGATGCGTAGGTCCTCTATTTCAACTCCAGTGTTAAGGGAGTGAGGTTACACACTGTGGATAAAGAAAAATTGGAGTGATATATTCACAGTCTCCAATTTGATGAAAAACTGTATATAGAAACAAATTTATCTAGGAAAGTTGCACAAATCACAAATAAGATTTTTTTAAGTAGCTGTGGTGCAAAATTGGACTTTGAGTGACAAGGATTAAGGTAAGGCCATCCAGAAGGACAGGGCTCCCAAGATAAGAAATGGGTTAGTCACAAGATAAGGCAAGGCTGAAAAGTTTAGGAAAGGTATAGGTCAAAACAGGGTAAAGTCAAGGTTTAGTCAAACATCACAGAAGCTAAAGTAGTTGAAGGTCAAAAGTGAGCAGTCAATTAAGCCAGAAATCCCAGACACACACACCTGAAATAGAAAGTCATTTTGAAACTTACACAATGGCTGTCTCGGCCAGGCTCTCCTTGTGTTCTGGCAAGGACCCATGTGTGTCCTTTCCCAGCATGGTGGGTATTGGTGCTGCGACTTCTTACTGAAATGAGTTTCTGATGGCTGCAGCGAGATTTTTCTGTAGTTTCTCAAATCATTGAATTT
>NW_007728867.1:113859-114775 GCF_000696425.1 Galeopterus variegatus | reverse complement strand
TGAAATGAGTTTCTGATGGCTGCAGCGAGATTTTTCTGTAGTTTCTCAAATCATTGAATTTTCATTTTCTTACATTCAACACTTTTAGCAGATAAGAGTAACTGATTTGCCCTAAATGCTCGTTTATATCTTCAAAAACTACAGTATTTATTTGAGCACATACTATGTTTGTCAACCATTCTGGATCCAGGCGATGTAGTGAAAACAAGACAGACTCACACGCGGACCTCCTGGGTGTAGACTAGCAACTTACCTCAGAGCTCACAAGGAGCTGTGGGAAATCCGAGTGTAGGTCTTCTGATATTAAACCGTATGGGCATTTCCCATGCATACCATCCCCCACCTCTGCTGTATTTTATATTTTCCTATGTTCATTAAGTGGATAATGCTCCTAATATTTAGTGGCATACATCTTAATTTTTCTGCAGGCATTTTGAAGTATTCAAGTGGTAGGAAATATTTATTCTCTCCATATGAAATTGTCAAGGTTGATGTTTCAAAGGTTTTTGAATTCTGGGTCTCCTTCCCCTTGACCTAGTCACAGGCTCAGTTTCGCCTGTATATTTGAAATGCACATTAACTATAATGTGACTCAAATGTTGTTTCCCATAGAAAAAAAGGACCTCCGGGGAAGTGTTGTCCAGATGCTGTCATAGTAAGAGTCCATCTTAACATTTTCTGAAAATCCTATAAATGGAAAATAGTAGTCTGTGTCTGTGATGAACACCCAGGATAGCTGCAACTTATACTACAAAGTCCCTTAGTCTTGCTGAAAGAAAAAAAGAAATCCATTTAATTCTTCTCAAAATAAAAAAAAAAAAAAGCTTTCAGTAAAGATTAAATTTTCAAATTGCAAACCAATTATAACTATCAGTTGTTCCTATCACCCAGATGCTGACTCAAAAGCTAGATCATT
>NW_007728867.1:108985-113598 GCF_000696425.1 Galeopterus variegatus | reverse complement strand
AAAAAAAAAAAGCTTTCAGTAAAGATTAAATTTTCAAATTGCAAACCAATTATAACTATCAGTTGTTCCTATCACCCAGATGCTGACTCAAAAGCTAGATCATTATCTTGCTGAGATAAGCTGCACATTTAAATGATTATTGATTGAGCATTTGAACCAAGCCTTAGGTAAAAATGGGTCTTTGAAAATGCAGCTTGAAAATTAATCCATGCCGTTGATTAAAGAACCCACTACAAATAAAATTAAGGTTTTGCTTGGTCTACTGATTTTTTGCCATAGCCCTGTGAGGCACTGACATTTCTGTCCTAAGATTTCAGAGGGAAAAAGATACTCTTGTTAATACTATGCCTTGCTTATACAAGAATTTACATTAAATTAGTTCTTTTCCTATAATAAAAGTGGGGATAATTTTGAAAGTTGTATGCAATAATATTACAGATATTGATATGTATAACTAGGTAAAGCTAGTCAAAACCAGGAGATTTCATTGAGTAAATCTGACTTTAGGTTGTTTATTAATAAAAACCAACTACAGATGCTTGGCAATAATCAATACTCTATCCAAAATCCTTAAAGTTGAAACTGGTATGAAAAAAAATTCTGTAACACTTATGTAATTTAGGTGGCTTTGACTATTGTCAAATGATGTTTAAAAAGAAGCATCGTGAATTTAGAAGAATTTTTTTTTCTGTTTTAACAAAGTTTGGCTGTCAAGATTATTGTCCACTATAGATTTCATAGATCAAGTTTAATATAGAAAGTTGTACAATAACTTCTTTGTTCTAGAATGATTCTAGACTTTGTTTCCAATGTCTAAACAAATGCCCTTGATCCATTTATTTGGGGATCTGTAATGTAACATAATTTTGGAAAAAATATATAACATATTTAAATATAAATATATATCCGTTGTTATATATATATTTTTTTATGTCATCTTACAGACACATATACATATACCCCTCCTGTCATGACACTAAGTTACAAACTTTGAGACAGAAAAAGAGGAAATTCGGCTGCAAGGGTCTACCCTATATAAATATAAAATGTCTATTATTATTATGTAAAATATCTGTAATTAAATGATTGCTCCTCTCCTTACATCACATAACAAATAGCATTAACCTACAATATGTATTTAACAGTTCAGTGATTTATAAAGGCTTGTGTAATTGACACACCCGACTAAGCCCTTTAATCCGCCTTCCACAATTAGTCCACCAGTGGGTCTTGTCACCTTGCCATCAGCTGATGTCAGCCACGATCACCCCCTGCTACTTGTGAGGTTTCCACTGCAATTATAGGTTAAACTCCATCATCTCTAAGTCCACGGCACTGAAGAAAAGAACTTCTGTTCCCACAAAAGGCTAAGAAGTTGTGTACGTTGTTTTAGTCCACGCCACCTCCTGGATTCATGAACAACAGATCCATTCTACTTTTTGCTGTGACTACCAGCATATCATTTGTGGTTTGCTTTTCTGGATTGTTCTTATGACATTTATTTAGTTCACTTAGCTGTGATTTCATTTTCTTAGAAGACAACATAGTCATTGCTTGGAAAATAGACCTTCTGAACACCCCTACCTCTGTATCATCTTTGGTTCCATTCAGACACGAAAGGTCCTCACAATGATTCTCCATAACTCCCTTCCACCGCAGGGAACAGTAAAGGCCTTGACAAGACATAGCCTTAGTGTCAATTAGTCAATTAAAGATTGGAGAAAACAGGGAGTCAGAAAACAGATATGCTCTGTCTTAAATATTTTATTGTAGCATGAAAGATATAAATGTACGCTCCCTTGCCAAAGTTCTGATGTAGGGCCAAGAACTTTTCTTTGAGCATAGATTGGCTGACTAAAGTTATGCACCATTTTTCTTACATAAACCGGTAACATAATGCTTTATATATAATTTCCAGATTTGGTGCTTTAAAATGGAATGCAAAGTCATTTGTCTACATAATGCTTCAAGTTTTGTGGAACTTTCTTCAAACTTTTATAGTTGTTTTGTTCATAATTAATCTGCAAGTTTCTTTTTCATTTTCATACTTAATTTGTTTCCTCAATATTTAATTACAACGCAGAGTAATAAGAGCCCCTTGCATAAGCAAGCTGTGTCTTGTTGAGGGGGAGCCACACTGGCAGGAGCTGAATTGTGTGTGTGCATGTGCAGGAGATGCGGCTGAGCAGTGCATGGTGTTGTCAGGACCCCGCAGGCCCTGGACAGCCCCAAGCGAGTCAGGTGAACGTAGTTCAGGTGGGAGGCTCTCACCATCCCTGCAGTTTGCAGGATCTACTGTTCTGCTGCTCATCTTCATGTCTTCCTGCCTCGCCTTTACCTGCCCAAGGCCTCCTCACCCCTCGTAACTTGGACTGCAGCGGGTTATCTGCATTGCCTGCTCTGACCCCACTCCTCACCCACCTTCTCTACCACTGCACAGGCCTGTGCATGCCTGTAATTCTGTATTTACACTTATTATGGCAAAGATTTTGTCCTATTTACCTTTCTTCCCTACCACTACCAGACTCCGCACCACTCAGGGCAGAGACCGTCCCTGCATCTGCATCTCAGTGTCTGACACAGCGTTGGGCAGCCCTGTGGACACTGCCCAGTGGAATGGAAGAGGGGCTAGCCAGCTCTGTGGAGTTATTTTTGGTCTCTCAATGCTTCTGCCGCCACTGTCCTGTGCTATCCAAAATGGTTTCCACAAGCCACATGTGGCTATTGAAGTTTAAATTAATGACATTGAAATAAAAGTAAAAATTAAGGGTTTTGATCATACCAGTACTGCTTCAAGAGCTCGATAGTCAAATGTTTTCTGGCTGCTGCTGTGGTCGGCACAGATAGGGACCAGGAACATAGTTCCAGGAGGTTCCAGTGAACAACACGGCTTAGTCACCCCACAGCCTGGGGCTGTCCTGCCCCGTGGGCCGCACTCTCTCTGCTACTTTCCCTGAGGACTGGTGGGTGGTCCTCTCTTATTTTTTCCACCTCGGGGTCATACAGCACAGTAGTTATGTAGTCCCTTTCTTCTAACAACTGGATTCTGAGTTCCATTTTAGACCTTGGTGATAAATGCTGGTTTTGTTTTTCCTGTTGCTCTGTGGCTCCAAGCTTTCTTCACACATGTTTATGGAACGTAGTTTGCTTTAGCAGCTTTGATGTTGAGGGCTATTTGAGATAAAGGCTGTGGTTTGCTGGTGTAAATCTCATTCACACAATCCCAACTGCAAACACCCTTATCCATGGTCATCCGGAACGTAATAAAACACGGCTCCACAGCTGACTGCTCCCAATCACGGCCACTTCCTGCTAAAAGATGTTGGTAGGGTACTTCTAAGTCTCTTTTTAAAACTAAAACTCTCTGATTGTAGATTACCGATTACTTCTAGAGTGGTGAACATGAGAAAGAATCATGTCGAGTTTTTATATGTTCCTGTTTACTTCTTTTAAAATTAGGTTTACTTATGCTTTTTTTAATAACAGGACATATTGTAAAAATTATCACTCTTATGTAAAAATGAAAGAAAAAATAGTGAAGAATAATAATTTCCACTGAAAAGAATGAGTGAGGCTCTGAGAGAGGCAACTGAGCCCCGAGAGAGATTCTACTCAATTAACAGATGTTACATGTGTGAACCTCTTGTGTGCAAAGTATGACTTAGTCCTTGTGGCAGGTGCACAGATAAGACGGATTCTTAGCTAGTCTGCCGAAAATCCAATATTCAGTGTAGGACATAGACATAAATGTAGATAACCATAATACAAGGTGTAGTGTGACTTAACGGCACTGCAGCCAGAGGAAAAGGAACTACAGAGAAAGGGAATCAAGGCTACTTGAAAAGTGGGAACAAAAATAGGACAGTACACTGTCACCAAAGCCGAGAGGAGAAAGAGAGGAGGACATTTGTGCAACCCCCTGTTACTAGCAGGAATAAACATGCTACTGTGCATCATCACACTTAATCCTCATTGTGGTGCTGAGATGGAAGAACGATCATCACCATTTTATAGATGAAAACACTAAAGCTTGTTGAGATTAAAAAATTAGTTGGAGGTTGTGCAAACAAACTAGCAAATTGTAGTGGATCCAGGTGTGGAGAGGACAGTGGTTCAGGCATTTGGTTTGCCTCCCCATAACAGTTCCACATTTTCCTATGAGGGTATTTATCTTTTTTTTTTCTTAATCGTGGTAAAATACATATAATGTGAAATTTGCCATTATAACCATTTTTAAGTATCCAGGTCTGTGCTTTTAAGCACATTCACATTGTTGTGCGACCATCATCCACCTCCAGAAATTTTTCGTCATCCCAGACTGAAACCCCATATCCTTTAAACAATAACTCCCCATTTTTCTGCCCCCAGTTCCTGCAACCACTGTTCTACCTTTTGTTTCTGTGAATTTGACTGCTGTAGGCACCTCCTATCAGTGGACTCACAATGTTCTTTTGTGACTGGTTTATTTCACTTAGCATAATGTCATCAAGGTTGATCCACATTGTAGCATGTGTCAGAATTTCTCTCCTTCCTGTGGTTTAATGATACTTCACAATGTGTACACCCTGCATTTTATTTATCCAGTCATCTGTCAATGAACACTTGGGTTGCAT
>NW_007728867.1:106633-107858 GCF_000696425.1 Galeopterus variegatus | reverse complement strand
TGCATATCTTCCCATGTTTATTTATGAAACCCAAGGTATTCTGAGCATTCTGACGTTCGGGCTTTCCAGCAGACCCACGTCTGCAGATGACAGGGCAGTAGTGTTGAAGACGTCCCTTCCATTGAGACAAGTTCCCATGTGCAGCTTCCCATCTGAACAGCTCTGAGCTCTCCATAGATCTTTCCAGAGAGTCCGTTTCCATAGACACAGGGCATTTTGACAAAAGTTCCACATATATACTATAAAAAGTATCAAGTGCATATTCCCCAAAATATTCTGGGCTATATTTTAAGGATTCAAGAGTCCTTTGGAATCAGGTTAATGACAAGAGCTTGGCTATCTCCCACCCTCTGCATTATGAAGGCTGGAGACTGAAGATCAAAAGATGGTTCTGAGAGAAATTTCAGTCATCGGTGGTGGACTATTCTCTGGGCACACAGTTTTGTCTTGACTTGCTTAGTGTCATCTTCATATCTCTCTGAGCCCGTGGTCTTCCCAGATGCCATCTCACAACCACACCACATTTATTTGGGAGGGGAAAATAGCAATTGGTCATTTTCAGTTTTTGAAAGGGCAGCCATGAATCAATAGACACACATTTTCATTATGGTTTCAGACAGTGGAAGAGATAGTGACATGTGAGTTCAATATGTTTTATTTTACTTCCATATTAACTCTTGGAAAGAACAGACATGCAGGAAAGAATGACAAACAAACACGTTAGCAAACATAGAATTAGTAAATAAAGATTAAGAAAAACATAAAGAACGCATACATATGGACACCAACATTAACACTGCTTATTAAAAAGCGAACTTAGGAATTACTTTCTCCCTCCATTCTTTTAATACCTACATCCAAATCTTCAGCAGACACATTGTNTCCAAATACAATGTCAGACACCAAGCAGAGTTTCCTATATACTCATCAAGGTTTCAGTATTTATTACACAGGTAAGTATTTTATTTGTAATACTTATAAAAATTAGATCTCATTTCACCTATCTTAAAGAAAAAAAATAAAGAAAACCCTTTTTAATGTCCCTCACTATGAATTGCTGCTGGAAGATTTAGACATCAATTTGAGTATTACACATAAAACAACAATAAATATGATATTTGTAATCCAAAATGAACCTCATCAACCATTTACAAAGAACACCCAGTTTGTTTATTGGAGTTGTATTAATACATTGCTATGAAGATAATGGCTCCAGACTGCTCAT
>NW_007728867.1:104699-106220 GCF_000696425.1 Galeopterus variegatus | reverse complement strand
GAATTACTTTCTCCCTCCATTCTTTTAATACCTACATCCAAATCTTCAGCAGACACATTGTCGCGACCTCTGAATACAGACTTCATTCATCCATTTCTCCCCTTCTTTACTGCAACTCTTTAGTCCAAAGTACCATCAGTTTTGTTCTGACTTACTGCAATAACCTCCCAATTGGTCTCCCTGTTTCTAATTTGCTGTCTGCAACTCAGAATGGCCTTCTTAATTTACAAACGTGATCGCATTATTTCCCTCTAGCTTCCTCCCTCTCCTGTTCAAACCCCTCCAATGGCTCCCCATTGACAGAACAAAGCCCATTCTCCTTTCTGGGGCCTCTGGGGTCCTGCAGAAACCATCTCCTTCCTGCCTGTCCAGTTTCTTGTTTCTTCCTGACCACACCACCTAAATTAGCTGGTCTCTACAAGCCACAGCTCCGACTTCACACACCTTTCCTTTCTTTTAGGGAGCTCACCTGAAACTTTCTTGCCCATTTATTTCTTTTCTTGATTATTTTCTCTCTTCCCCTTAAAAATAGGAGCCCCACTTCCACTGTATTGCTTTCAACTGGATCCCTAATGTCCAGAGTGATGCCTGATGCANCAGCTCCGACTTCACACACCTTTCCTTTCTTTTAGGGAGCTCACCTGAAACTTTCTTGCCCATTTATTTCTTTTCTTGATTATTTTCTCTCTTCCCCTTAAAAATAGGAGCCCCACTTCCACTGTATTGCTTTCAACTGGATCCCTAATGTCCAGAGTGATGCCTGATGCATAGTGAGTAATCAATAACATTGGCTGAATGGACAAATAGGTAAACTCAGGACAGGTATGGAATTTAGGATGGCTGTCTGAGGAGTCTGAGAGCCTGGCAAGGGATGAGGAGCAGAGGAATCTCTTAGACATACTTGTCGTCCGCCCTTTGGAAACGAACACACTGGCACGCTTGCTGCCTTGGCCTCTGAGTTCAAGGTCGTATACATACTGGATCCAAAGCATTACACTATGTGACGTTGCAGCATGCACTCCAAGGCACATCCTATAATTTGGGGATCACGGGAAGTACTTCCTCATGCCCTTCTCTCACACATTTTCCTGGAGAGTTGATCGGGGGGAAAGTCTGCTTACCCCAGTTTCACACGTGGCAGCCTGTGCTGCCTGCTCCTCACTGCTGGGTCCCCTGCCTGGGACCAAGTGGGATAGGGTGGAGAAGGATCAGGGTCTGCTGGTTCTGACAAACATTAAGCCTGGCCTCGCCCTGGGCTACCTTAGATCTCATCTGCTCATGTGGGATCTTTTTCTTTTCTTTTCTTTTAAATTTTAATTTATCAATGTACCAATTCCTCTTTCCCCTACATCTGCCCCCTCTCTCCCCTCCCCTCCCATAAACATCATATCTGTTCACTTGTCTTAACAAGTTCAAGGAATTGTTGTGATTCTTGTGTCTTATTGAGAAAGACAAAGGATTTTTTTTTTCCTGAATTAGAATAGAGGCGCCAGTACAGGAGGCCGAGAGGGATGGACGAAA